>NC_088176.1:1650000-1752500 GCF_028769735.1 Zonotrichia leucophrys gambelii | reverse complement strand
GGTTCTCCCCTTCCACCTTGTTCTGGTGTAGATAAATCATTCTGTCCCTTCTCAATATCCTGCTCCTTCCAGGGGGCCCATTACACACATTTTATGGGAGAAATCTGTTGATCCTTTGGCTGCTTGGGGTAGATTTGGAAGTTTCTTGAACCTGATGTGTTGGGAATTGTGCCCCAAGCATCACAGGGTGGGGAGAACCCTTGATCTTGTGCCCACCCTCCTTGTGAGGCACATGCCAGCTTTTCCCCTCTCTAGCCATGATCAGCCTGAGTTAATTTGTCTTTATTACCATTTATAACTGGTGGTCTTTAAAAAAAAAGTTGCTCTTTATACTATTTTTTCCCCCCTGAATTAAATCCTCTCCGGATGATTTAATGTTATTATGACTATTTTCAAGGGTCAGCTCCATCTATTTCCAGAAGTAACTCCAGTGTGTTTTCCTAGAACAAGGACCACATGCTAATTTTAATGAGCTGGCCTTGCAAGCAAAGGTGTCTCTGGGAATGGGGCATGGCCCAAAGCCAAACCCTTCCCAAAATAAAGGAGCAATCCCTGTGTTTCCCCTCAAAAGGCTGCAAACATGAGTGTGAGGGCTCTGTCCAAGCCCCTGGTTTTTATCTGGTTTATCTCAGCCTGAGTTTTACCTGTGTTTTACCTGATCAGCTAAGCCGAGCCTGGTGCTGCCACAGAACGAGTCAGACGCGCTCGAGCTGAAGGGAAAATAAATCAAAAGTTTAAGGATTATTCTTTATTCAGACTGTGATCCCTCAGCAAAGAAATGTCTCAGGGATGTGTGTTTATCTTGGTCTGGGCCCACTTTAGCAGTTTTTACCCTTTGGCTTCACCTCAAGCAAAACAATATCAAGTGAGCCAAAAGTGATGATAAACACACACACACTCACACACAGAGCTCTGAAGTTTCTCCTTGCCGAGCAGGGAAAAGGCTCCACCAGCATCGTGCTGGAGTTCCTCTCATTCCCAGCACTGCCAAGTGACAGCTTTATTGTTGAATAAAACAAATTAATTGCCCCAACTGTCTTAACTAGTTGCTAGAAATGAAATTCTTCACTTGTTTAGCTGCCAAGAATAATGACAGAAATATAAACATGTTACAAAACCGAGGGTTTCTCAGGAAAGCTAAATATAATGGGTCTAATTTTGCCCTGGGCAGATGCACTGGGGCACTTCCCAGTGACTTCTGAGAGAATTTCATGAGTGTTTTTAAAGGAGAGTGTATCCCCCACACTTGACATATCAAGTGCACATCCCTCTCTCGTTGTTATTTTTGCTCTTTCTTTTCTCCTGTGTACAAGTGCCTTTGTGCCTTTCTCTTTGCACAAAGGCTGATCATAATAATTTTAAAATTTGCCTGTGTTCCTTACAAAGGCTGTGTCTCCCTGAAAGGATTTCCTGCAAGCCTTAGAAGGAGGAAAAAAACCATTTTAAGTGCGCTCAGTGGAGATGAATGTTTTGAAAAGCTTGGCTGATTTCTTGGCATTCAGGAAAACCAGAAGCCCCTGCCCTTGCACAGGCAAACACCCACACGTTTGTGGGTAAATGGGCCAGAATTTGGGAGCCTCTGGAGTTAGAAAAAGGGACAGAGAACATCCTGATGAGGTAAAAGGAGAAGTAATTTAATTGTCTAACTCCTTCTGTGCTCGAGAATATCAGACAGATGGGGAGGATAAAACAAGGAGCTCAATAATTAATTTTCATGTTCCTCACTAGTGGGACCTCTTTAATCCCTGTTCCTGTGATTATAGAGAAAGGTTGGATTCTGAAGTTTCACTCATTAGCTACGTGTTGTATGAAAATACCTGTATTTTCAAAAGGAATAGTGACAAGAATGAAAAATTTCTGCTATTAGAAATATCTTGGTGTCAGGGACTTTTGTGAAAGAACAAAAACTCTCTGATTCCCTCAGATAAATAATGAAACAGATGGTTGTTGGGGGGTTAAAGGTCAAACCTTCCCTGTTGACTAAAACACAAGGTTGACTTAAAAGATTTCCCGAAGTTATTCAAGATGCAGCACATCAGCCTGTGTCTCCTGCCTCCTAATGAAACGGTGTGGGCTTCCTCAAAAACACCATTCCAGGGGCTCCTCGCAGGAATTCCAGCACCCATTCCAGCTCCACACTGAGCCCCTGCCAACTGCATCTCTAATCAAGGATACTGGTGGATAATTAGGTGAGCTCTTCCAGGGATATAGGTTAGGAAAAGGCTAAATAACTTAATAATATAATCAATTTCCTAAGCAAATTCCTTGCTTCTCGCCTGAAACAGGAGTTGATAAAGTCGCCACGAAAACCTGGGAAGTTCTCAGAAAATTATCAATAAGGCAAATTGGGAGAATGGGAAGAAAACAAACAAATGCTGTGTGTGGGGCTGAGCATTCACGAGCAGGCTCCTGTTAAAGGAGACCTGGGCGTTTTTAAGGCAGCCCAACTAAAGAGACAGATGCTGGAACTCGCATGATTCGACACAATTTGAGCGCAAATTGTCCAATCAGTCAAACCCACAAACACTTCAAGGTAATTTTGGTAAATCCCTATTGTGATCTAATTTCTTATTAAGGAGAATAAAGCAGGCTGCCATTGTAATTCATCAGCCCCTTGCACTGCAGAGCGACGGCTGGAGTTCATTTCATGCTTTTCTCTGCAAAAAATAGACTTCAATTTCGGGAATTACCAACAACAATCTTTGACTGAATGTCTACATTATATTTTTTTTATTATTATTATTATTTTGCTAAATAGAATTTAAAACTAGGGAAAAAAAATGTAGCTGAAATCTGAGGAGGCCATTGAGATCAGAGCTGATTTAAGGATCAAATCCATGAGAGTTATGGAGGAATTTCCAAGGTTCAGGGCAGAGGACACGTTTTGTTTCTTCAGAGGGCATCGAGCTGTGAGGTGGCACATTAAATGTCCCTTGTCTGCATCAGTGCTGCCTTCCTAAACAAAGTCAAGCATCATTTCCTCATCCTGGCTGGACCTGGCTCCTAGAGCCCTCCCCAGCCCACCTCTGCATGCTCTTGCACCTCGAGGAGTTGTTCCACAACAAGGAGAATCTGTGGGCATTTTGGGTGCCGGGTCTTGAAGGGTGGAATAGACACAAACTCTTTTCATCCTGTGGAAAATGTTGCTTTTCTGTGGAAATTTTCAGTCATGATGAAAGGCAGCCTTTCACACAACTGAAGGAAAAGTCAGCCTGGTTTCCTACAGCAATCAGTCTGAGGGCCAAGAGGTGTTTTAGGGTCCAGTGCCCCCTCCAAGCTGGACAGAGCAGATCCTCCTCTGCAGTTCCCCCACCTCCTCTAGGACTCTCTTTACACCAAAACTACTCCCTCCAGGCATTGTACAACAAGATATAAAGTTCCCCATCCCTGGGGATCCCATCCCCATCTCAAACCCCCTGGTCTGAGGCCTGGTTGGATGAGGCTGGGAACAGCCTGGTCTGGAGGAAGATGTCCCTGCCCATGGAACTGGGTGATATTTAAGATCCATTCCAACCCAGGCTTTTCTGTGGTGATTCTACAAACATCAGTGTGGAAAATGCCTTATGTGTGTGCAAGAACACACCCATGTGTGTGCAAGAACATTCCCTCTGCCTGCACACCTTCCTTCCCCAGGTCCCCATTCTGTGTCCCTGCTGCCACCACTGATGTTACAAACAGCCCCACTCACAGCAGCAGCCACGGGAATGCAGTAAGTAAGACAAATAACAACCTCTTATGTGGTAATTTACAAATAGAAGTTCATTTTCCTTTCAAGGAGGAGCACAGCCCTGTGTATGTGAGAGAGAGCAGAGAGGGAATTCCACATCTCTGCTGCCACAGGGACGAGGGATGTGCAGCCACAAGTCGACCTGATTTTATTTTTTTTAAATACAAAATGACCTGTTAGAGCATCCCAGGGAGAATATGAATTAGCCCAGGTCAATAGGAGGTCAAATAGACAGGGCCCTAAAATCCCTTTACTACTTTGTAGTATTTTATGCTAATTCAGTTCCCTTCTCTGTGATAAACAAAGCCAGTTGAAAGTAGATAGCATCACACAGTGATGGGTCCCAAAGCTACAATTTAATACAAATCTAGTAATTCCATTATACAACACATCCAGTTCATTTAGAGGCAACGAATACTTAAGAAGGTCCAGGATTGAAATGCCTCAGCTGATACTTTAAAAATATAAATAATCCAGTAAAATTTCATTTGTCACATAAAGCTAATAGCTGCGTGTGATGGAAATGCTGCCTGTCCTTTCAAACATTTCTCAAATGCAATTCACAGGCCCTAAGTCCTTTTACACCAATATTGCAGGGGATTAGGCACATAATCAGCAGAAACAAAATTAAAAAAAAAATCCTGACTGTTTTCTCTTTGCAAAAGGTGATGTTATAAGGGTCTAATGAGAATTGCTGAATTAATAAAGCCGAACCTCTCACGGTGTTTTACAGGTGATGCTTTTCACCTTGGAAGGATTTTGCGGGAGGATGCAGGGCCTGTGGGGCAGGGGAGAGTGGGGAGAACCAGGAGCAGCAGGACCCTCTTGGGAAGAGCCTCTGTGTCCAATTTTAACAGGGATGCAGAGCCCAAGTGGAGCAGGAACCTCCCGGGCCTATGCTTTACAGGAAAACTGGTAAAACTGCTTTGCAAAGTATCGGGATTGTCATGGAAATGCCTAAAATCAGGTAGGAGAGTCACACATCTCCAAAGAAAGCAGTTCCTGGGAAATAAAGAGGTGTGAACAGCCCCAGACCCAGTGCTATTTGCGTTCCAAGAGAGCACTTAGGCCAGGAAAATGAATGAAAATTGAGGTGGTGATTTAACCTCACATCTCTAAAGTAGCTGTCTAAATAAGGGACATGAACTTCCCAAAGTGGCAAGAGAATTCCTGGGAAGGGAGACTCTCCTCTTCCATTTTCCCACCCTACTGGTGCTTTCTCAGGCCACAAGATTTTTCTTTGCTGGTCGCTGCTTCCATCAATTTTAGCAACTTTTAAACTTCTAAGAGCTGGGAGATAATTAAGAGGAGCTTGGCAGGAGGCTGGATTTCTCTGGGCCATTCTTCTTGGAGGTGCAGTGTGTTGGGGAGATGATTTTTTTCACAAGCAGAATGGGACTGGAATAGGTTTCTTGAGATTATATTGTGGTATCAGCCTCATTACATGGTTGAGACAATAGAAAGATGGCAAAAAAGCTGTTACTGCTAGCAACAGCTAAAGATTCCTTTGTTAAAGAGCATTTTAAAAACTTTCTAGCCAATAGCATATTGGCCAAGTCTAAAACTCAAGTTATTGCTTCATGTCCTTGTTTACCATACTACTGTAACTTTTTCTACTTTCAGACTCTTGGTAGCTATAGCTGGTTCTATTTTCTCTGCTCTTTCTGTTTCTAAAGCCTAGTTTTCCCAACTTTCTGAAAATCTTACCTCTATTATTTCCCACAGTGCAGAATTCCAGCCCTTTTCTCTCTCTCCAAGGATGGGGACAAGGTTTGGTCAGGGCTGAGTTTGGGAGCAGTTTTGGCCCTGGGAAATCCTCTGGGAAAGGAAAATACAGGTGGGGACTGGTCAGCAGCACCCCAGGAGGAGGAGGGCACTCCTGGGAAGGGCTTTGTGTCTTGTAAAGGAAATTTGCTGCTCCTGAATTGAGTTTTTTTGCTGGTTTTTGGTGTCTGTTTGACATCCTCTTTCCAGGTGAGCGCCTGTGACCTTTTCACACGTCCTGGCTGAACTCGTGTCCTGTCCTCCAACCCTCTGTGTGTGAGATCTGGGCAGTCCATAGATCAGTGGTGTCAGAGGCCAGCTGGGTTTTTATTAATTACATCATCATTTGGCTGAGAAGTGCTTCTGCAGGGGTAATAACACTTTTTGTACTGATCTCAAGGCTCTGCTGTGATTAAGAGCTTTTAGAAAGTAGCTGAAGGCACATTAAGGAAAAAGTTGTAAACTTTTGTTTTTCGTTCATGCTGCAAATGAAACAATCAATGCTCAGGTGAATGAAGCTGGGTTTGTGTCACTGGAGTGATAAAGGATTTGTTTAATCTGTCAGATGTCTTTTTTTTAGGTGGCAGTGCACTCTGTTTGTAGCCAAAATTTAATGGTAGAATTCCTGAGTTATGTTATGAACTGTGTTTCAGATTTTGAGCAAAATAAACTCTTTGCTTCAGGAAAAGCAACTTTTAAAATTAGACATTACATTTTTCTTTTGATAGACTTTCCTTTTCAATAGAGCTTCATATACACAATTCTTGCTTTTCTCTGTGGCCTTACAGAAAACACACTTCAGTCCTAAATACTTAAAAGTTTTAAAGAGAAATAAAGAAAATTTCGGCATTGCATGTTCTCTACTCTCATAGATTCCTTCATCCAGCCAAAGATAAAGTTATTCTATGATTTCTCTGTGGTTTTATGGGTTTTTCCCTCTGTGCAATATTCCAAGTACCCTGGTCTGTGATCAGGGCAGAATCACCCAGTGCAGTGGCTGTTTGCATCTCAGAGATGCTCTGATGCCTCAGCCCCAAATCTGTGCAGCACAAATCCCAAAGAGCAGCTTCCCTGCCCTTCTCCAGGTGGGAATTCCTCCTCCAAATCCCTCTGTGGTGGTGGGGGTGGAGAAGAGAGAGGTTCCCATGAAAGTTCATGGTGCCAGAGCAGGATTTGGAGTGGCTGCAGCACCTCAATATTTTAATAAAATGTACTTAAATTAGATCCTAATGAATTTGAGGCCTGAGTTGCAACAATAAAGTGGTGTTTAAGAGGAAATACTGTGAGCTGGAGGGCCAGGCAGCTCCGTGTGCCTTTGCTCAGCTCCTCGCTGCACGTGGGAAGGGAAACCAAACATTGTGAAACCAGCTCAGGTCTGAACTGTCTGCTCAAAAGAGTAACATCTCTAGTTTTTACATGAATTTTTAATTTTAGATGACACCTTTGACTGGAAGTGACAGTGGAGCAGATAATTTGTGTAATTACAGCAACCAGCCATCGAGGAAGGAAGGGATCTCTCCAAAGCACATAAAACATGAGATGGATTTGATTGTGGGTGAACCCTGGAACCAGAGCTGCAGGAACCTCCTGGCCTAGGGGGGGACATAAACCTGGGAATGTCTTTTAAAACATCACCAGATCAGCCTCTCCCTGTGCTTGGGTGAAGCAAAGGGGTGCATAAAGTGAAGGAGAGGAGTTTTAATGAGTCTGGGAAGGTTCAGCCACCCCTCTAAGAGCAGAAATGGCAGCGCAGCTCTGGCAGCAGATGGGGCTCCTGCAGGAGGGTGTTCAGCTGTGAGAACAGCCCCATGCAAAGGAATAAACTGGAATCCTGAGCAGGCAAACTGCATTCGTCATGCCCAGGACACTCAGTGCTGCTCGCTGCCCTGCTCTCAAGTCACACCTTCTCCAGAAATGCCTTTTTAATCAGCCCCCAGCCTCTGTTCACAAACTGTCCCAAAGCTGATAAATGTCCTGGTTGTAGTGAGATCATTTCCAATTGGCTCCAGAAAATTTTGGGCATGACATATAAACATCAGGTTTTCTTACAATGAATGCACAAATATGTAGAAAAAGAAGAAGTAGGTATTTACAAGCCAGGACTGGAGAAATACATTCCTGAGAAGGAAATTGCCTGCAATGGTTAGAGAGTGCTGCAAGGAACAAATTCTCTCTAAATACCCTGTATAAGGAAAATAATCTTGGGGACAGTAATTTGTACACGCTTGAGAACTTGATAATGATCCTAAAAGTCTTTTTTGGATAAATAGGAATTTTTTTGCAGCTGTTTAAAAATGTAAAATCAAATGCAATTTTTTTGTTGTTGTTGCTTACATGAAGATCACAGCTAATTAGCCTTGGTTAAGTAAAGCACATCCTTTGAAAATTGGAGACAAGTTCCTTTGCCCTCTGAAGAATTGTCTGTTATTTACATTGTTAATATTAATATCCTGCAGCCTCTAAACTCGGAGTTGGTGCCATTGGAGACAGCCTGTAACAAACAACTCAGACCTCCACTGAAATAACGACTTGAGATATTTTCTCTTTTGTTTTGCCACAAGTAGAAATAACCAGACGTGAGTGGAGCCCGAAGTTCATAAGGTAAAACTCAGATTCGAGGGTCGTAGACTGGTTTGGGTTGGAAGGGACCTCACAAACCTCCTTGTTCCAATTGCCTGGAAAACCTGCATGGAAGAATGGCAGAAAGCTCCAGAAGGAGCAGGGCCTGAAGGCAGAGATTTATGCTGAGAGTTCTTGCAAATCTGCTGGAGTTTCCTTCTGGTTTGGAGGAGTTTTCTGGTTACTGGAGTTGTCCCTGGGTGGGGTGAGGTGCCAGAGTGGGGTCTGAGGGTGCAGGGCTGGTTTATTGTCCTGCAGAAGTGGGGTGGATGTGTTGTCCTCTGTCACCTCCCAGTGCTCAGCTCCAAACCAAAGGTTTTGAATCCCTGGGGTTCAGCTCCCAAAGCACGGCTGAGTGACAGCAGTGTCAGTGCAGATCAGCTGGAAAACCACGGAAAATATTCCTGGGGTGGTGCAGAAATGAGTGAAATTTATTAACACAGAGATGAGCACTGAAGGAAGGGGCTTTGGGGGATCAGTCAGCCAATTGTCCTGTGGAAAGGCTTCAGAAATTCAGGAACTGGAATTAAAAGCCCCTTGTCATCTGTGCTTTGCTTGTACTTGAAGAATTTGGTAAAATACAAACACTTTGTAAACCTGACACTGGGTGTGATCATGGGAGGACACAGAGCAGCTGAGTGTCTGTGCCTGGAATCAAACTAAAGACAGGAGAGAGGTTCTGGCTGCGCATTCTCAATATCCAGGATATTCACCAATGCTGAGGCCTTCCAGATGGAGCCCAGAGATGCCAGCAGCCTTAAAAAAACAATTATTAAACCAAAAAATCCCCTCACTGGCTGCTTTACTGAACTATCTGGACTGAAAAATAAATATTGCCAGAAAAAAAATTACTGATAATATGTGCTTAAAAAATGAAGGCCATGTATCACTTATGTACAATTTCATTAGGTTTTAGTATGTTCTATACAGGTCTGATAGGATTAACATTTAGGTTCTAGTTTCTGAACTCTGTAGAAAGTTTGGAAGCCCCTGTCCCATTAATTAGGGTGGGAACTGAGCACCCAGATCCCCAAACTCACTTTGAAATCCTCTGCCTGAACACATCTTTCTCCTCAGTGTTCACAGGGTTGGATGGAAGCAGAGTTTCTGGGCTATGATAATTTTGTGCTGGAATAAATCTTGTATAAGTTAAAAATCCCTGGAAGCTCCAAGGTAGTAGGAGTTATGTACTGGGGAATCTTTAACAAGATCACTGAAGAGATTACTGGTTCAATAAATGGAGATTTTTATCTGGGCTCCTTTGAGACAAGGAAGGCACCAGGGGACTAGAGAGAAGTAAATACAGCCCCAGTTTGGAGGGGGGCAGGAAAAAAAGGACTGGGAAAAGCAGCCAGGATGTAACAGAGCAGCACATCTGACCTTGGTGCTAGGCTGAGCTCTAGAAACATTAATAAAGGATGAGATCACAAAACATCTGGAGAAATGAACCAGTCAGCATGGTTTCATAAAGGGGAAATCCTGTCTGACAAATCAGGGGGGTGTTTTAGGGAGGTGATGTGGAAAGCAGGCATGGGTGGGAATGTTGGGTTTATTCTGTCTCTTTTGGGCTCAGGGCACTCATCTGAAAAGATTGCTCATGGATCTGGGTGTGGGTTGGAGTAATGTTGGTGTAAGAGGGAGGGATGAGAGGTGTAAATGGAGGAAGGAGAAATCTCCAGCTGATTTTTCACTGAAAGGGTTAAACTTGGGCAGGGGCTGCCCAGGGAGGTTTGGAGTCCCCATCCCTGGAGGTGTCCAAGGAGTGGCACTCAGTGCTCTGGGCTGAGGGGAATAAATTTGTAAAAAATTCTCAAAACTTCTCCAAAAACTCACATAGTACACATCTATGTACAAACTCTGAGATAAGAAATGCTGACTTGGAAACACCATAAAATGAGACAAGAATTATTAAGAAAGAAATAAAACTAAGTTTCAAAGAGTAGTTTTACAAATAAGACTAAATACTATAGAGAAATAGAACTATGAAAATACATTGTAGTAAGAGCCACAAAAAAAAATTTAAAATAATTAGCTTTAAAACATTTACAATAAATATACATATACAACATAGTATAACACAATAATATTTATTATTGTTAATTGTATATAATATTTATTATATACAATAATATATAACAATATATATGTTATATACAATATGTATATAACATTGTATATATTGTTATATATTGTAAAATTGTATATACAATATATATTGTAAAATTGTATACAATTTTACAATGTATATACAAAATATATATACAATATATATTGTATATATACAATATTATATATTGTAATAATATTTATTAGATACAATATATAACCTATACAATATAGTATAACAAAATAATATTTATTATTGTTAATTGTATATAATATTTATTATATACAATAATAATTGTAAATATTAAAGATTCCTGAACTGATAAACCAAAACCCACTTATAATATATTATAATTTTAAAAAATAATTAGCTTCTAATTGTAATGGTGTAAATTATAACATCTGTATTATCTCATCCTTCACATAAAAAGTAAAATAAAATAAAAATAAAAACAAAAACTAAAAATAAATTAAAAAAATTAATAAACCTCTCAGTTACCCCATCTCTAAGTCAAAAAAAAGCCCTAATCCCACACTGGGCTGGTGACAGGGTGGGGATGGGGCACGGCTTGGGCTCTGTGGTTTGAGAAGGATTTTCCAGCGCTAATCCTGTGGTGCTGAGGGTTAAACTGCAGCTCTGGGCCTCCTCTGGAACACCCTGAGTGAAGGGAATAAAGGGGAGGTGATGGATTCAGTCTGCAGAGAGATCCTGGACAGGGCTGGGCAAGGCTGGAAGAAAATCCATCAGCTCTGCTTGAGAGAAACTGTGGGTTTTTACATTTGTAGCTCCAAATTGTGGGAATATTCACCAAACAGAGGCTTGGCAGGGCTCTGGGTGAGAAGCAGGCGTAGAACTGATGCAAAGCAGAAGTGAAACCCACAGAAGTGTGAGCTGTGGAAATAGAAGAGTTTAACCTGGAATATTGTAAAATACTCACCTGCATCTCCTGTAGCTGCTTGCCCATGGCAGGGACACTCTGGCATCCAAAGGACATCCCAGGGATTGGGAAGGGCAGGGAATGAAGCAGCAATGACAGAAGTGAAGTTGTGAATTTGCTACGTGCAGAGAGCCTGGGAAACCTGGACCTGTACTCACTTTGGGAGAGAAAAAAAAAAAGCTTTTAAAAGGATGATCAGATTTGAAGATTTCAAGATGCTGAGGAGAAATTTGAGAGGAGATGAACTAGAGATAAACTCTCTCCATTTACTCAGATTCCCAGGATGTGTGTTGATAAAATAAGTATAAAGAAAATTTTAAAAAAGGAGCAGAAATAAGAATATGGATGAGCTTGATTCAAACAGGGTGAAAAAGGAAGCAGCCTTCATTGCCATCATTGCCTTCATCTAAGTGTGCTGGAAAATCAGGGAGAATGGAGCTGGGGGGCAGAATCAGCTCTGTCCTTTGCTAGCATAACCCATCTCCTCACTAATTACACAGTTAAAGGCCAAATAATTAATCTTTACTATCAAGACATGCAGGGAAAGGTGTGTGGTGGGTCAGAGGGCAGGTGGCACCTTCAGTGTGCAAATGAGCTGCTCACATGACACAAGGATGAGGCTGAGCTGTACCTAAAGGTGTTTTCTTGGCTTCTAAAATGCAATCTCTGCTGAGCCTGCATCGCTCCCAGAGGCCATCTTTTAAATTTTTCTTCCTCTGTAAATAAAATCTCCCAAATTTGTGGTATCAGGAGGAAAACAGAATAAAATGGGGAGGGGGGAATCAATACAAAAAAAACCCCAAACCCACATTTTAATATAAAAATTGTAAATATTAAAGATTCCTGAACTCTCCTATGGCATGAAGTCACACTGCTGCAAGCACGATGTGCCAGGGTCTGGGTTTGCCAGGCTGGTGTAAACAGATAAAAACAGAAAGTACATCAGTCCTGAAATGCCAGTGAGCAAAGGGATGTGTGTCTGTGTGCTCTGACCTGCAAGGAAGCACCCAGCAGAGACCTTACTAATTTTAGTTCTGGTCCAGAAATACTTTTGCTGCGTGCATGACCTGCAAAGTAGCCTAATTGTAAAGGTGTAGTAGTGTACTAATTCGTGGAGAAATAGGATGAAAAGAAATGGAGGCAGTGCATGGTTTTTTAGTAATGGGAGCTGCATTTGTGTTCTCTTACCCAGTGTGTACTGAACTTTATGCACAAAAATAGCAATACCACTGTTGCCTCATGCTCAGTGACACTGGTGATGTGATGTGAGCCAGAACAGACAAGCACCACAGCATCCTCTCTGCTCTAAAAATTCACTTTTTCCATCAGATTGTAGGAGCATAAAACCCCTCCCATTTTTCTTAGCGTTAGTCAAATCCATTTTCCTAAACTGTGCTTGTTTGGAGTGGTTTGGTTTTTTTCCTTGTTGCAAACAGTTGGAAAACGAACAGGGCTAAAAAAAGGCTCAGCTGGAACCTTTAAATGAATCTCTCACCCAATGAAAACAAGAAAATGCTTTTTTAAGATTTGAAATTCTCAGCATAGGTTTGCTCAGTTTGTGTCTACTTCTGCTCTTGGCGGGTTTGATTAGGAGTGATGGCCCTAAAATACTGATTTTAGTCCTGTTTAGAACAAAATACTGCATTTTGGTATTATATATTAGTATCTGACTGCAAGTAGGAAATAAAATCTTGGGCAAACAGGGGTCTAGCATGGTGTGCTGACCCTATTGGCACAGAGAGGTTGTGGATTCCCCATTCCTGGAATTGTTTAAGGTTAGGTTGGACAGGGCTTGGAGCACCCTGGGATAGTGAAAGATGTCCCTGCCCATAGCAAAGGGTGGAACTGGATGATTTTTTAAGGTCCATTCCAAGCCACTCCAGTCTGGAATTCTCTAATTCTATTTGTAGGGCCAAGATCCAAGTTTCTGAATGCTTAAGTTCCTTTCTTTTCAGGACTGCCTGCTTTGATAATTCCCTGTCACTTTCTCCCCCGCTTTTTGTTAATTTTGACAGTTGTCTAATTGAACTAAACAGGAACTATTATTTCAGCTACTTCAAGTTCCTAACAGGGAACAAAACCAGGAGTTGATAAGAGCTGGAATAACTCCATTCTCCTCCCAGAGCGTGAAACTGTTGTGTCTATGAACCCATATTTCTTCTTTAACCTGCTTCTCATTTGTCTGCATCTTCCGCCGCTGCCTTCAGGAATGAGTCATTAATAGCTGCTATTCAGGAAAAAAGTGAGAACTCTTTCAGTCCATAATTCACCCTCACCATTCAAGCAGTGAGTCAGTTTTGAACCTTTTCCTACTGCATCATTCCATAACCACCAAACCAGATGGGGTAGTTGGTTTACAAAGGTAATGCCAAATTCACCGTGGGGCTGCTTGGGTCTCCCTGTAAAGTCCTGTTCTGGTCAGAAGGGTTTTATCCCAGATCTCTGCACTGGGATCGGGTGCTTGGAGCTGCTGTACAGGTATTTTTTCCCCAGTTAGGAGCTGTGCCAGGGCCTCATCCTGCAGCCCAGGGCGCTGTGACCTGCCTACCCAAGCCCCTTGTGCCTCTGACGTGCTGGAAATCAGTGCTCAGCTTAAACCTGACAGGCTCTTTTTTCACTACAGATAAAAGTCTGTTGATTTGCCAACCCCGACTGTGAAACACTCCTGCTGCCTGAACTATTTTCCACACAACACTTGTTTTCTTTGTAAAAGCCTTTTTCTATTGATCTGAATTGACTGGTGCAGCAAAGCCTTGTGAGTTCGATGCAAATTGTTGCTGTGCACTTACTGGGAGCAGCAGAGCAATACAAAAGGATGTTGTGGCGTAGATGTGCAACGCTCTTATTTCAAGGCATGTCTCCCTGTATTGATATTTGGCCTGATCTTGCTTGCAGAGTATAAGCAAGCAGTCAATTAAGGCATTTTTAAATGTTTTGAGGAGATGCTAAAGCTAAAACCCGAGGAGGGCACGTGTTTGGGTGGAGGAATGCTGAATCTGCGTGTTTTCCTGGATTGAGCTGGAATTGATCTCAATCTTTCAGCTGAGACAACATCAACTTCTAGAATTTTATCCCACCTGTGTGTCAGGGCTGGGGAAAGCACCAAAAGGCAAACAGAAATTTCATCTTTGGTTTTAAACCCATCAAACTCACTGGTTATGTGAAGTTTTTAGCCTGTTGTGCAGCTCAGTTACTTCACCAAAGAACCATAAATAGGTTTGGGGCGGGAAAAAAAAATCTCAATTTTTGAATGATTTATCCACAAATAGTTTTGAATGTAGGTCCTTGTTTGGGAAAACTCCTTTTCAGTCATCCCTCCCTGCCTTCTGGCAGTGGGAAGCCATTCCCTGTGTCCTGTCACTCCAGCCCCTTGTCCAAAGCCCCTTTGGGTAGTGGTCCCCTTTCAGCCTTCCCTGAGCACTGCAAATCCCAGTTCAGAGCTGTCAGCTAAACCCTAAATGACCAGATTTATTCCTGAGTTAAATATCTCTGAGCCTGGCCTGCACATTTTCTTGATAGCTCAATAAACTGCCTGTGGAGTCCAGCTCCAGCCTCCACCTGTGTTGATGCCAAGAGTGGGAATAACTCACGAGAGCTGTGTTTGCTTCCTCTGGCAGCCCAAGCTGAGTCACGTTTGTTCTGTGTGTGAGGAGCAGGGACATGCTCCCTGTGCTGTGCCGTGGAAGGATGTGCAGCAGAAATGACCAAAAAGACAAATGTGAGCCAAAATCGTGCTTAATCCAGGAAATATCTTCACATGATCCCTTTGTACAAAAGGGAAGAGCAGCCATGGTCAGGATGGCCATCATTCATGTGGAACTTGTTTCCCACGCTGTGATTTACCTCTGTGAGGGGAAACAAGCCCCCAAAAGCTTTTAGTGCCTGCACACAGAAATAACAACATTACTGGTGGTGCCAGCTAGGAGATTTGGGATGGGAACTGTTTTGATGATAGATGAGTGACCCCCAGGTGGCCCTGGCCACAACCAAGAGCTTTTCATTAGAAACAGAAACAAGAGCTGCTCATACTTTCCTTGCATTTTTGGGCTTTTGTTCTGTTTTGCTTTGCTTCTTCTAAGAATTGAATCTTTGGGCACTTAAATCTAAGTCTTGTTGCTTACTTGGAGGTAAAACTCTCTCTGTCCATCTGTCCCGGGAAAATTTATCACCAGCGGGTTTTCTGCTGGTTTCGTGTGCACATCAGGTTTTTGAGAACAATTAAGTTGCATACAGATACAAGAATCCTTCTCTGCTCCTTCCTCCTTTCCTTGATCCTGTGTGCCAGGCTCGAGGCACCACGTGGCTTTAAGGGGAGCTCCTGGGAGAGGCTCCCAGTGCCTCACTGGTGAGTCCAGTGCCTGTGAGATGTTAGAGGCTGGTGGGAAATAAAGCCTTAGCAATGCTTTGCAAGCCCTCAAGAAGCAAGGCCAGGTTTCTTTCCCTGGTGATCCACAGCCCAAATCCTCCAAGGCTCCCGCATCCAAATTTAAGCGCTGGAGTGGCCCCGGACAACGAGGCGTGGGCTGCACTTACAGAGGCAGTGTTGATTCAGGATTAAGGTGAATAGAGCTGACTCCTCTGGGGATGTGTCTGATGGATATATTAGACTTTTTGAAGAACTTTTGACCTTAGCCATGCTCGTTTTGTGTTTTAAGTCACCGTGATGGCTCCCACGACGTAGCGCCTCGAGAAGCGCGCGGTCGGTCGCTGGCGCAGTTAAAGAGTGCAGGATTTGAGAGGGGCCAAAATGGTTCAAGGAAATAAATCCCACTCAATTGAGTGTGACCTGAGCCACTCGCTCCTCCAGGGCCTTTGGAGCATCCCTGTTTATAATCTTGTGCAGAAA
Source organism: Zonotrichia leucophrys gambelii (assembly GCF_028769735.1). Taxonomy (NCBI): domain Eukaryota; kingdom Metazoa; phylum Chordata; class Aves; order Passeriformes; family Passerellidae; genus Zonotrichia; species Zonotrichia leucophrys. The sequence goes on along the minus strand of NC_088176.1, from coordinate 1,736,500 downwards.
TATGCAAAATATTGGGGAATTGGTTGCTTCTTCATGAAGGTGAACAGGGAATTTGATGTCTGCTCAAAACTTGAGCCTTTCTCAACAGCAAGATCACAGGCCTGGCACACAAAAAATAGTCCTTCAGATGGAAAGTTATTCTGAAATCCTGGCAAGTTTAGAGTTTCAGAGGCAAATTATCCCATTGAATTACGGTGGCTGAAAAGTGAGAGCAGAGGAGCACAAAGTCAATATGTTAAGTGTTGTAAATTCTTTTTCTGTAGCAACTCTTGCACGTTTTCAGAACTGCACAGGGCTGTGGAGCAGAAAGGAAACAAAGCAGTTTACAAACTCCAAAACCATTCTGAGAGAGAAATTGTGTTTTTTATTGAATCACAGCATGCTAAAATTGCTTTTCCTAAAGTAAGAAACAGCGAGTAGAAGTGGGAATGTGATTGTGCTGTCCCTGTCCCCAGCACCCTGCCCACGTGCAAGACCAGAGCAGGGACATCACCACGAGAGCACAGCCTAATGAGAGCTGAGTGACAGTGGCACTGCCACCAAAGGACATGTGACATGCACATGAATAGCAAATGAATTCGTTATAATCACCGCTATTTCCATGAATACCAAATGAAGTTATAATAACTGAAAGCATGGTGAGTTACCATGTTGTGACTTAAAAAAAAAAAAAAAAACACTAAAAAAACCCACAAAAAGAGAAATGACAAAAATATTGGCAATAATTAATGTAATTTTATTTTGGAGAAGGAATATTTAGAGAAAGAAGAGGGTTGAAAAAGTGGAGTATTTTGAATCATACAATTGTTAGTGCTGGAAAAGGACTTTAAGATCATCAAGTCTTACTATTCTCCAGCACTGCCAAGGCCACCACTAACCCATGTCCCCAACTGCCACCTCCACAAGGCTGTTAAATCTCTCCAGGGATGGGGACAACAGCATTTCTACTGGTAGACAATAGTGTCTGTCCATTTATTTTATTTTTTTTATATATATATCTCATTTTTGAATGCTAGCTACCAGATAATGAGGATGTAGAATTTTTTGATTGCTTACTGCAAAATCTTGATTTAAAGTAGGTTTTATGGAAATAAATATCTTTGCTGTAGAAGGACAACTCTGATAACAGTCTGGGAGGATATGGACTAATAAAAGTTCATAATGCAGCATGCTTTAGGTGGTTCTTAATTTCCTGAAGCAGAGAAACTCTGGGTTTGAGTCAAACACCTTTTTCCACCAAAACTTCAAAAAGCTGAAGTTGTGAAGCTGTTTTATTTGTGACATATCTGCACCCCAGACTGCAAACATTAAATCTGTAAGGAACAGTCTGTTGGGGTCAGTTTCCTCCTTCTCTACCCAGATGCTGAAATTTGGGAGGGTCTGTGCTCTCCCTACCTGGTGAGAAGTCCATCCCTCTCCTCCAGTCTGGTTCCCAGCCTGGTCTGTTCTGGTTTTCACTGAGTGAGGATATCTGGGGCTTGGCCATTGTCGGGTTTTCGGCTGTTTGAAGGGCCTGGAAAGGCCCGGAGTGGCCTTGGGACAGCCCGCGTATCGAAGGACGAGAAGAGGCTTCAGTTCTTCTTTCGGTTTTTATGTTTATTAATTGTTTATCTAAAAGATGTCCTTTCAGCCCACAGAGCTCTGCTCAGCAGCCAGCCATGAGCACACTCCCTGCCCTCCGGTCAGGTCACCTATCTTTATACCCATGGTTACGTGTACAATATTTATCATTTTTCCCCAATACCATTTATTCTTATTACTCGGTGCACTTTCAGTAATAACCAATCCAAAAGTGCCACCATCACCACAGAAGATGGAGGAGAAGAAGAAGAAGAAGAAGGACAGGACACACCCCAATTCCTCCATCTTACTTCTCTAAACCCCCCTGTACAGAAATCCTAAACCCTGTGTTTCACCCTCTAATTAACTAATCCCTTCACCATTCACCCCGGTGAAATCCTCTTATCTTCATACAGGTGTCGTCTCCCGTGTAGGGTCAAAGTCCAGCCACCAGACACTTCTGGAACATTCCAGGACTCCCGGGCCCCCCAAGGGTGGTCTCGGTGGCTCGGCATCTCAGGACTCAGATCCTGAGATCCCACAGGCCATTGCTGTTGGAACACAAGAGTTTATCTGTGTGGTGGTGGGATGTGGGATCAGGGAGCATAAATGGACTTTGACTTGTGTCCTTTGATGGGCAAGAGAAAAGCAAACCTCTGTCGCTCCTCACATTGCGGGAGCAGCTACTGAAATTCCAATTAAAAGCTGTAATGGGAGCTCAGGGTGGATCTGTACCATAAGACACTTCTAGGTCAGGCAGGAGGGTTGCAATAATAATAATCCCAAGTACATTTCCTTATTTAACTTTGTTTTTTATTGTGTTCAGCCCGCAGCTGAATTTTTTTTTTTTTACCTTGTAACATAGTCCCTAATTGAGACACATGAAGCTCATAAGAGGCTTTAGACAAGATTCAGCTAGCCACAAAAGTCATTATCTCATTTTCATTTATTAACATGATATTTCCAATGGATTAACGAGGGTTTCCCTTTTGTTGCCTCTGCTGTGGCTCTAGCCCTAAAGGGGCTGTTGCGTTTCTCCATCTCAAGTGACTTCTTACTCACATTAGATTACAGTAATGTACGTGTTCCAGGAATGACATTTATTCTACTTCTTGCATTAAAATTCCCTATTTGAAGTAGCTATAATTGCTGGAAATAGGATAAAGTGAACTTGAGTGTTGGTTTTAGCAATGAGCTGGTATCAAAATAGCTGCTGCAAGGGCTGGGCGTGGAAAAATGCTCTCCTCAATTTCAGGTGTCTCGTCTGCAGAATTTCTGGAATCTGCATGTTATGATGAAGATCTGGTAATTCCAATTTTCTGAGGAAGCCAGAGGTCGTGTTCAGAAGCCTCTCCCTGTGTTTTCCACAGCACTCACAGCTATTTTTCAAGCATCAGCGGTCCTGCCATTGCGCGAGGCTGCAAGAGCAGAGTGCCAGTGCCTGTTTTGGATGAGCAGGAAAAGCTTCAATGGGACACCCTGCCAGGCCATGCAGAGGGGTGGGTGGTGAAGCCCAGACAGGCAGCTGTGTTATTTTCCAGTCATGTTTTGCAGCTCTGCTCCCCAGCTCCTGCAGCTCTCCCAGAAGGCTGCCCCAGCAGCATTACAGCGAGGACCTGCAGAGAGCCTGTCTGCTCCAGGCACTGTCTGATCTTGTCTGACATAATTTAAACCTATGCTTCCTGCCTTGCTTTTACATTTTCCAGGGCCTGGAAGGTTCAGTGGGAAACAAAACTCACCTAAGAAAAATACAGAAAAGGGGGGATTTAAATCAGTGCAGCCCATTGCTGCTTTATCTTACCTGATATAAAGATGCTGCTGGGTGTCTGCCATTAGGTTTGATATAAAATCAAGACCTTAATTTTCTGTGGGTGTCAGGTTTCTTCTGTCCAGTCCCTCCAGAGGTTTCAGCCCTAAAGGTGGAGAGTTTAAACATGGCATTTAGGAGAAAAAATGTGTCTGCTCCAGCCAAGCCTCCCCAGTGCAGGATTTAGTGCTGCTCCTCACCTGTGCTGTGTCCAGCCCCGCTGTTCCCTGCCTGGAGCTGCACAAAGAGAGGAGTTAGCACAGAGTGGTGGTGTGTTCCTTCTGGATCTGCATTTCATAAGCCTGAGGATATGAAAATCTGGAAAATCAACTGTGGAGCTTGGAAGAAGATTTCTTCCTGCCTTGTCTACTGGGGAAAAAAGTATCAGGGATATTTAATCCAGGAAGCTCCATCATATGTCAAGTTTAAGACTGTAACAGAGCTTTATAAAAACTCTTAAGAACACAATCACTAACAGGTTTCAACACGAATTTGTAAACTGAAGAAGTCTTTGCAGATTTTTCCAAAATTTCTTCTGTACTCTATTTTGGAGGGTGCTTTTGGCTTTGTTTGTTGCATTAGCCATCAAGGCTGATATCTGGGGGCTGGCAGCAGCCTCAGCAATCTCAGTGTTGGCAGTGATTGGAGAGGCTCCTGTGTGGGACCCCCTCCCTTTCTGGGTGTCACAGAAGGAGTGCTTCAGATGGGTCTTTAAAGAGTGGGTTTAAACTTTTTTGGAGTGAAGGCAGGAAAAAAGCTTTTGTAAAAAATGATATCTATATAAAAAATGCTGTTATCATTCTCTGTGGTTTTTCTAATAAATAATCTCCTCAATATAACACTGAAACTCATGTAGTGAAAACGGCCTTAACCTGGTGGGTGGAGGAATCTGTTAAGAAACACAAAAACCCCTCAGGTGACCCCAAACCCTTCTGCCTGGGATTCAGGCGTTGTCACCAAGTGTTTGGCTCTGGCTCTGTCAGCCCCTTCCTGGGGTTTGAGTGTCACAGCTCTGTGCTCACCAGAGCCTGAACAGAAAGGGTGTTCAGCGTGCGTTCTTCCTTAATTTAAAATAAAAATAAATAAATATACAGCATGAACAGTTGGAATGAAACCTGCCTTTTGGGTAGATTCCAATAATGTGTTTTTCATTGCATGAGATGCGACGCCTGTCAACACTTCCTAGTCAGATTCGCCTCTTTTTTATATTTTTTGTACAATTCCCCCCTTACTTTTCGTAGCAGAGAGGAGTGTCCTACATATCATGCTTCCATCTCCATACTGTAATTATTAATATAGGGTAGGGAGAGGTCACCTATGTTTTTTGGCAACAGTTGTGTTCCCATGTATAAATCATGATAAAGTGCTATTACTCTGTAGGGTATGCTGATGTTTTCAATTTACCCTGTGTAAAATATAATTTCTTTCTTTCTCTCTTTTTCGTTTTTTAAAAAAAGCAAAAAAAAGGTCTTTTGTTTCTATCCTATAGATAAACTCATAGATTTTTGCAACCAATAAAAATAATATTAATAAATATGAGGCATTGTTACAAAGTAGGTCCTAACTATGCAGCCTAATGTTTCAGTAAGTCTGTGGTGCACATCCTTTTATAGCCAATTAAGAGGATGTTTTATTTCCCTCATTAAAAGTGCAGCCCACAGTCACCATGTTGAATCAAATAAGTACGAGTTTGCACATCCTGTGCACAACCTTTCCTCGAGGCACAGTAGCATTTGTCATCTTTATAATAAAGCTTTCCAATTTTTCTGATTAATATTTAAAAGAAATAACATGACCTGAGGAATATATATATAACATCCTTGTGCCAAGGCTTTCTGTGCTCTCTGGTTAAGGCTAAGGTGCCATTAGATCACTTGGTATTCTGCATCATTCCAAGACCTATTTTCCAGTGTTTATGCACAGCAGCAGCTTCTTTGTGCTCTTTTCTTGCCCCCAGATGAGAGACAGAGGTCTCACCAGTGCTTGCTGTGTTTCAGGGTCTCCAGGATGATCCTGCTCTTCAGTCTCATCATTCCATGTGGATATTAGGGAATGTTCCTCCAGGGATTGTCCTCTGAGCCATTACTGGGTTGTTCTGGGTCCATGAGCAAGTGGATTCTGGGTCCAAGTCCTGGCAGCTTTCTGGCAGAGCAGGTGTGGGCTGGAGAGCTGGGGAAAGGTGAGGTCCTGCCCCAAAACCTGGCCGGTGCTTGGGGCCACTGGGTCTCTGTTTCTTCTGCTTCAGGTGGCAATTTGCTCATGTCACCACTGTGAGTGCAGGGATGACCTGGATGATGTGGCTGCATCTTGTAAAGGCAAACCTGCCCCTCAGTCCTCATCTCCTGAGGGCCTCAGGCTGGCTCAGCTTTACTGAATTCAAAGATCTTCATAGCAGATATCTGTGCTAGGGCTGGGATGTCTGCAGATTGTAGAAAGATTGACCATTTACTTACATTTTCATTATCATTTTTATTTTGAAATAGCTGTGGCTGACAGTGCAAAGCATTAATCTGTTAAACAAGGGTAAAGAATGTGTAGGCTGAGATTTGACAGCAGAGGTGCTGGAAACTCTTGGGCAGTCATTGAAATACATTAATTCCTTGGTCTTCCCCTCTCTCCATATTGTCTCTTGTTTATTTTCTTTCATTTCTCACTCCCTATAATAATTGGAGGCCAACAGAGGAAAACAAGGAGAGCTGAGATCAGTTTTGGTATTTTTTTATTGGCATGTATCACTAAAGCCCCTCAGGTTCTTCAAACCATTACAAGCCATCACAGCTAGAATAACAAAATATAAGCCTTTAAACTTAAAGGCTCAATTATTCAGGGCTCTCTGTAAATTACAGACAAAGCTAACAAATTTCATACATTAGTCATGGTAAAAAATATTAAATTCCATGGTTTGTCACAGATTAATAGGAAAAAAAGATTAAAACGGCAAGTTGTGTAAGTAATTTAAACAAATGGTTGTCAGAGATTCTGCATGTTTGGTAAAGAATTAAATAAGTGAATATCAGCAGCTGAACTCCTTGTGGATGAGCCAAGGCCTTTTGGAAAAGCTGGGGCTCCCTTTGAATATGGAACCAATGTTTTCCTCAATCCTGTAACACATTCAAACCAGCTGTCATGCAAAGAAAGAATTTACCATGCAGTGTTGCTTGTGCTTGTCTTAATCCATCCCCACCAGTCAGGCCCTCGCTGCAGGGGGAAAAAAAGGGGAAAACCTCCTGTGGACCAAAACTTGGAAGATGCAGAGAATTCCAAGATTAATACTGAGGGCTGTGGCTGTTGGAGGGGCCGATAACACCACGCACCACGGGGCAGGAGTTCTGTTAAGGAGCTCCAAGAAATAATTGCAAAAAGTTCTTTATGGAGTGTTGGCACTTGGGCAGACTGGCAGCAGAGCCAGAGGGATCCCAGGCCTGCTCAGGAATGGGGACCCAGAGCTCGGGATCCATGTGCAACCCCTGCCCACGACAAGGGGCTGATGATCCAGCTTCTGCCAAAGGAGCATTCCCCAGTTCCCCTGCTGGGGAGGATGACAGCAATGTCACAGCACACTGAGGGGTGGATCTTGCAAGAACGAGCCGTGTGTGCCCTCAAACTGTGACAATCTCTGAAAGTTGCCTTTTTTCCCCTGTGTTCTTTTCTTACTTGTTTCTGTTTCTTTTCTTTTCTGTCAGCTGAGGAGATGAGGTAAGTCTTCCTTGCTCCTGATCTCCTGGAGCTAACAGTGGGATATCAAGAACAGAACCTCACCCTACCTATTATTTCAGCTCAGTTCAACATACATCTGATTTTTTTTCCCCACTCTTCATTCCTTAAACCATTGTTTTGTGAAGGAGAAGCATATGAGAGATCAAAGCTGTGGTTGATAACAAGGGAAGCAAGTATTCACTTTCTGGATTTCCCTTTTCTTTCACTTCCTGTTACAGTTCTTCCAATTTACAGCTCTCTGGAGTGTGATGCACAAGTAGGCAACTATTGCAATTTTCTGGGTTTAAATCTGCCATTTTGGCTCTTATTTTAATGCCCATAGCCCAAAGTGCTGCTCTGAGTGGCCAGAGCTGGCTTTTGCCTGGGAGCACAGCTCAGGCCAAACTGGATTTGCTGCAGAAAGCTTTGCCCATTTTCTTAAGCTAGCACTGAGGAATGGGGTCTGTATTTTCCTGGCATCGCAGCAGCTCTGGGAATGCTCACTTTGGAATTAATTCAGGCAGAGCCATCTTGGGGTTGTTTGCTCCATCAGCACTGGCTTTAGTGTTTTTGGTAAACCTCCATTTCACTCAACACTTTTTTCATAAAATTCATAGCAAAAAGGGTGGAGAAACATCCAGTCTTTGTGGTTTACCCCTTTTAATGTAAAGATTCATAGTTTTCCTCATATCTTTCAGGGAGCCTTATCTCATGTATGTGTTTGTTCAGCACAAAATCCACTGGTGGGCAGGTTGTGCTCTCCCAAATCCGTGTGAAGGCACTCCAGGGGCTGGCAAAATGGATTGAACCTGAGTTTGGGATCTGCCTTTCCCACAGTATCTCCACCCTGGCTGGAGTCAGGAATCCTCGGTCATCCCCCACGGGAACTCCCTCTCAGGAAAATTCCCAGCACAGCCCCTCAATGAAGGAGGTTGAGTGTCTTCTGATACGTGTTGGATAAGCATCTGCTTGTGATATTCTTCCAAAAATTGGAAATATTCCTCTTGCTCCACACTGACTCATTCCAGCAGTTTGTGCACCAGCACTGCTGATTAGCTCTGGTTGAATTGAGAGGTTGTGTCTGGCCTGGATTTAGAGTCAGCCTTAGATCTGCAGTGAAAGATCCCACACTTGACATCACCAAATTGTTTCACAAACCCAATTAATGTTAATTTTGCTGGCCATTTCCCAGACTTGTGCTAACAGCAGGACGTTCTTGTGTCTGCTCTTCATCCCCTTTTGAGGGCTGAAACAGGAACAAACCTTCTTGCCACCTTGTTTGGTTAAATTTTTGGTGCAGCAGGAAGGTCTGGGACCACCAGGAATGGGAATTTTATGTCAAACCTAATTGCTTTTCAGTGTCCTCACAGGATGCCAGAGCAGGTTTGAGTCTTGCTCTCCTTCCCAGAGGCAACCCTGTGCTATCCTCTTCCTATTCCCTGCATCCTGGGGCATTCCTGGGCTCATTCATTCCAAAGGTTTTATTCCTATTCACCACACACTTTAGGAAGGGAGGAAAAATGTGCACAGAGACGCAAACTGCCGTCCTTCATCCGAACATCCCCGTCTGGCTCTGCTGCTCCCACCTCCTCCAGCTCCTCCCTGCCCCCAGCTTTTCCAAACCTGCTGGGTGGCTTCAAACAGTCTCCTTGTATCCATCCCATGTTTAAAGACTTCTCTGAAAATAGGTGAACTCCTCTAGCAAGTAACCTGCTGGAGGAGCCTGTCAAGGGCTGGCTGTACACACTTCAGTCTCGGCAAGAATCAAAGTGAAACGAGGAGAGTCTCACAGAAAAGGGTTACAGAGAGTTTCACGTATTTTGCAGCCTTTTCATGGCTTAAATTACACTTCCCCTTGTTCTAGTTTTAAAAGGCAGAACAGAAAAGTTAATTTTAACACTGAAAAATGAAGGCTCTTCAATTATTTATAACATTAAAATGTACAAATGTTTGATCAATGAACTTGAAAAAAACATGCAACTACAAAACCCATTTCACAGTGTTCTAAAGTTCATGTGGCAGAGATAGAGAAGTGAAATGATTATTAACAGACGAAGAGCAGCATTTTAATAACATTCGAGCTGTAATAATGAGGCTGACAAAAGCAAGGGAATTCAAAGCCAGCACTGATCTGACGCTCCCTCCTTAACACATAGACTGTGCCTAATTTTGTGGAATGTGAGGTATTGTAAGAAAATTGCTCTCGTGCCAGAGACCCCCTCGGTGTGGTGCCCAGTGGGGTGGCAGAAGGATGAGGTACATTTTGTTTTTAGTACTTTATTATTTTATACTGAAGTGTTTTGAGTAAACACACAGCTGTGTCTTCCTCCTTTTTTTTTTTTTTTTTTATCTTTAAGCTTTACCATAATCATTTATAATAGTGGGAACATCTCTTTTTTTTGTCTTAAAACCACTGAAAAAGGACATTTTCCATTAAGCAGCAAGGGGTGAGCCCAGCATGGCATACAAGGGTCTGTAAAGGGATTATGGATCCTGCAAAACCAAAAAGCATTGGCCAGGTATTGGAATGACAACCAAATCATGGAATCATGGAATGATTTGTGTTGGAAGGGACCTTAAATCTCACCTTTCACTGTCCCAGGTGCTCCGAGCCCCAGTGTCCAGCCCACCCTCCCAGGGAAGGATTTCTTCCTGCTGTTTACCCCAAATTTCTCCTCTTTTGGTTCAAACTCAAACTGTCTCTTGTAAATCATGGTGCAAGCATAAAGAGAGGTTATGGTGAGCATGAGGCTTGTCCACAGCTGTCCACACCCCCTTCAGTTTGGGAATGAATAGTCTGGAAGCTACTCCAGCTTCCTTGGCTCCCAGTGCCTTCACCCCCAGGTCTGCTCTGCAAGGGTCTGACAGCTGGGAAGGGCTGCTGGTGTCCTTCCTTCACACTAACAGGATATTTTTGTTGGATAGGTACACAGGTTTTCTTACAAAAAGAAGTTTATTTTCCAAATACCATCCCTTTCCAGAAAAACAAACATGATGTGATCAGCCAACTGCACTATTGCAATAAATCCTGTTTGTTCAGCACTTTTCCTAGATAAATGGTTATTTCTTTGGGAGATTTGGATGCCTCTTATGCAACAGCAAACTGAAAACTCCCTGTTTTTACTGCGCTATAGCAAAACTGTGATATTTAGAAAAAAATTTCCAAATGGGAAGGGGCAGGTGGATGCTGGATGTGGGGTGAAATGCAAGGAAAAGGGGTTATTACACTGAAATGTGTATTTATATCTTTTTAAAGGTGAGGAAATGATACTTAGGAGGTGGCAAGCCTTGTCCCTTGTTTGTTAGAGGGAAGGAAGGGTACCCTTGGCTCTGCCAGGGCAGTAAGGGACCTTCCCTTCCCTTCCCTTCCCTTCCCTTCCCTTCCCTTCCCTTCCCTTCCCTTCCCTTCCCTTCCCTTCCCTTCCCTTCCCTTCCCTTCCCTTCCCTTCCCTTCCCTTCCCTTCCCTTCCCTTCCCTTCCCTTCCCTTCCCTTCCCTTCCCTTCCCTTCCCTTCCCTTCCCTTCCCTTCCCTTCCCTTCCCTTCCCTTCCCTTCCCTTCCCTTCCCTTCCCTTCCCTTCCCTTCCCTTCCCTTCCCTTCCCCAATTTGGGATGGGGAGTCCTGGGATGGGAGAGATCAGATGGAGCTCCTTTGCTTTTGGGGTGTTTCCCTCACCTCAGCCCAGGTCACTGAGGAGAGGCTGCCCAAGCTGAGCCCCTTGGTGGCCGTGCAGCCCAGCCAAGGAAGGCACAGCCATGGGATCCCAGGGTGTCCCCATGGGGTGGGCACCGTCCCCACCCACCCAGCCAGCCCAGGGAGCAGCTGCCCTTCCCTGAGCTGAAAAACAAGAGCCCAACCTTCATGCCTTGGTCCTGCAGCTTCTAATTATGCCCTGCACAAGGCCTTAGCTGTGAAGTCTGCTGCAGAAGCAGGACGGTGACGACGATGAAAGGGAGCAACATCAAAAGTGTCAGGAAGAGGGGAAGGCAACGCCATATCAGTGGTGAAGCCACATGCATATTCCAATTTGCTATGTGACTGTGGTGCTAATTTGGGGGCTGGAAAAAAGCCCTATTGCAGGTGGGATGGCATCCACACAGCGCCTCAGGAACGTGCAGCCAGAGAGTTCCCTAACAGGGGAGCTGATTGAGCTGCTCTCAACGCACAAATAAAGTATAATTAGGGCTCGTTAGGAGGGGAGGGAGGGCTGCAGGCACCCTGGCAGCATTCACAGGGAGGAAACAAGGCCACAGCACTCTCACTGGGCTGGGAATGAGGAGGGAAGGGTAATGCTGTCCTCACTCATCCCAGTCCAAGAGGATGGATTGTGTGGTTTTATTTTCTCTTGTGTCACAATGTTTTAAGAACAGAGAAATGGCCTGAAAGAGGGAGGCAAAGAAAAAGAAAAAAAAAAGTTACAAAAATTCTATTAATAAAATTTAGGAGATTAATAAGTCTTAGTATTACATATAAAAATTGGCATTAAATATTTAGAAATTCTATTAATAAAATACTAGATTAATAAAGCCTAATATTAAATATAAAAAATTAATTGGGTGCAGCTCATCAACTTTGCAGTGTGAAAACCATTTCTTGTGGCTGTGGCCATGGGATGGAGGTGCAAGAACAGGAAATTCAGAGTTGGGGTGACTGGCCAGGCACAGTCTGCTTGGGAATGACCAGGATCCATATGGCATCTTGGGAAGACTTGACCTTTTCTCTCTGGAAAACAGCTAAAATAGTCAATATGTCATGCAGGTTGGGAGCATAGTGGGTATAAAGCTGTTTCCTAACTGGGAAGTTTGGGGATCTGGGGGAATTTGCATATTCTGATATTTTTGGCCACATCCACAGTGTCAATAGGAATTAATTTTGCCCCTGGATAGAAAGGTGGGGTTGGATTTTCCATCCTGGGAGAGATGGACCAACACCAGCATTTGGGTGGTGCCTCTTGCAGTCCAGAGGGACATGGGATGCTGCAGGATCAGGCATCCTTAGGCTTATGATGAAATAAACGATGGGATTTCGGTGTGAAAACATTGCAAATGGCAAAAATTCAGCTTTGCAGAAGTTATGTGGAAGAGGTGGTGTTGTCTAAAATTATCCAAGTCTTTCCAAGTGTATGTTTCTTACCTAAATTTCTTATCCATATGGCTTTTTTTGGATCAGTGTTCCTAATATCTTCTTCCAGTACAATGTAAACTCCTGTCACTGATGATACTTTCTGTGATTTTTTTCCCAGAGCTAGAAAAATCAGTTACTTCTGCTCAGTGTTTTACAACAAATGGTAAAACAGTGTTTAAATTAGGATAAATTATTAAAATTCATATTCATTGACTTTTATGTTTCATTATCATTAGAAATTAAGTTTATTTCCTGAGTAAACAGTTTATAGCAAGTTATAAATATTTTCTGTTGACCTATTAACTGGTTTAATATATTATGAAGTTATTGACAGTTGCAGTAAAATTTATAAACAGCTATTAAACCTTTTAACATACTCAATGTGTCTAAGTCTCTATAACACAGAGAAATGATTTTTTAAAGATAATCTTCTCCTGATATTAAATTCCTCCAAGATTTTAATATATTGTCAAAGTTTATGGGTCATAAAATAAACCTAGAGCTTACAAAAAATTTACACAAGGATATTATTTAAGAAAAAGGACATGGAAGTTTTAGTGCAGTAAGAATGATGATATAAGCCACTGAAACATATAAAAGTACATACCAAATACTATGTTAAAATAACATTAACTGTCTTGTATAAATCCACAAGTCAAGGTTTCAGGGTTTTTACAGTGCCTGACTCTCTTATTATTGTGTCTAGATAATGACACCCTCACGGTGCAGCACTTAGAAAAGCTCATTTTTGATAGATGTAAAAGCATGAAATAATGATAGACCAAGAAATCCTAATTTGGAATTCCCTGATAATGTAAGGTTAGGGCCCATACTTCGTGGGCCTGATTCCACGATGTATTACTCCATCCTGAGCCCGATGTAAATCATTGAAAATCAATAAAAATGGGTCAGCTGGCTGGTGTAAATTGGGCTGCCTTCATTACAGGCCATGGATGGATGCCAGTTTACACCAGCTGAGAAATTGGCCGGGTGCAGTTATATCTGTGTAAAGCTGTCAGAACTCAGTGATTCATCAGCAACTGCACATTTACTGCACATTTCTCCGTTTCCTTTCCATATATATCCCTATTTAAAAGTTGGGTGGTTCGACACTGCCCTTGAAGGAAGAGTGATGTCTCCTGAGCTGATCCATGGGCGATGGAGGCAGCACATTTCTCTGATCAGCACTGGGGACTGGATGGGGAAGTGTTTGAGTTCTGTGGTGCAGGATGCTCCAGGTTCAGCTGAGGGATGGTATCCAAGGTGGGGATGGACCAGGAGGGTGACTTTCCCCTGCCTGTGTCTGTCACCTGCAGCAATGGGATAAAAATGGGTGGAAAAATGGGATAAAAGTGCATCCAGAGAGCCACACGAGCAGTGTGGGCACCTCAGGAGGTAGAACAGCAGAACACAAAACACTGGAACAATTTACCTAGAGGTGGTAGATGCTTCATCCTGGAAGTGTCCAAGGCCAGGTGGGACAGGCCTGGCCTTGGGCCTGGCCCAACACCTTCCAATAGACCAGGCCCTGGAGCAACCTGGTCTATTGAAAGGTGTTGTGGGGTTGGATTAAATGATCTCTGAGGTCCCTTCCAGCCCAGCCCAGTCAATAATTCCATGTTCTCTCAGCAGGTGTGCTTTGTACCTCATGTGTCCCCCAGGGTTAGGCTGAGGAGATCCTGCTGCCAGCTCTGGCTGTGCTGCCTGGTCTGAGGTGGGGGACAGCCCTCACCAGAGCTCACCTTCCCAGCAGGCTTCTTCCACCTTTTTTTGAAGATAATGAGGTTCTCCATAATTGTAGGCCCACAACTGAAGAGCTCCTGAAGCTGGTGAAGAAAAGGGGGGATCATTTCAGGGTACACTTGCCTGTCTCAGAGCAAATATCCCAAGAAATTAAGAAATAGTGGAGAAATGTGATAGTCACAGGTAAAAAACCAAGAGCATGGCCATGATGAGGGAGCTCAGAGAAGACACTCTTGCTTCTGTTTAGATGTCAGCTCATCCATGTAATTTGGGTGTCCCCCCTTGAATGAGAGTGCCCCAAATCCCTCAGCACACACTCCAGTTTGCCTGAGGTTCTGCAGGACCACCACCTACCACTAAAAGCATCAAAACCCACAGGATGTTTTTGGTGTTGTGAATCCTTTGCAAGCTGGGGCTGTGCCTGGTGGGCTTTCCACCCCACATCTGGGCTCCTCATGTGTCCCCTCCTGGAGGGCCAGAGCCACCCAGGTCCCAGGAGCTTGGTGGGGCTGGAATCAGAGCTGCCTTGCCTTGTGCAAGCATGGATTATAACTGACGTGACTTTGTGGTTTCCTATCTCAGCTTTGAAATATAGTAAACTCACAAAAGCTACTGTAGAGTTCAGAACAAACACAGGGGGTATGTTTAGTTATTTGTTTTTGTAGTAAAATAAAATATTTATTATACACAGACACCTACTGTGAACAGAGGGTAAGGCCACTGTGTTTTATCTCTAGGGTGTCATGTTTGACTTCCATTAGGGATGTATTATAGACCTGTGGGTTTTCATGAATTCAGAAAGTCCACTTTGAACACTGATTTCAAAGCCTACAGGGGGTGTGAGGAATGTAAGAACACTGCTTCGTAGCAAGGAACCTGTTGCATCTAACAAACACCTTGCGTTTGATAAGTCAGAGTTGAGGCAGGCTATAAAGGAGCTCTCTTATTTTTAATTTTTTTCTTCTTTAGCACGATTTTAAAGGAAGATTTCCTATTGTTTGCCTCGTAACTTCAGCCCATCTGAAAGCTCAAGGTGAAGACAATGAATGAGCTCCTGAAAAATGCACCATTACATCAGCATACTTTTCCCATTTTTCCCTAATTCCCTCCCAATGAATCAAATGGGAGGAGAAAACGACCTCAGCCATCAGGTGGATACCGATCCATCTCCATAAGTGCCTCTCACATTAATGGTGCTGTCCAAAACTCTAAGTGCCACTTGTGGGTGATGTGTGCAGGGGCTGTGGGTGCTGGGGAAGCTGGGTCTGCCAGCCCTGTGCCCCCCACATCACCCTGGGGTGGGTGGTGAAGGGTTGGCTGTGAGGAACAGCTCGTGGAGCTTAGGGATGTGCTCCTGAGCAGCCTTTGGCCTCAGGAATTCATGGGAGGTGGGAGCATTCCCATGTTTTCAGAGCACAGGAGTGGTGTGGGGCCACCATCTCCGTGGAGGGGTTGGAGACAGCAATGGGAAGGTGGAGAGGCTGTCAAAGGAATGTGCTGTGGGAGTGTGAAAGCTTCAGATGGGAATTTTCTTCTCCCTCCTGTCCCTGTCCCTGTCTGTGGCTGGACAGTCAGGGAGGGACGTGTCCCCTTCCCTTCTCTCACCTTAAACAGCACAACACAGCTGACAATATGTGAAATTAAAACCCCTGAAGGACAGACATCAGTGCCTCACCCCGCACTTGAAGCCACCCAAGGCTTTGTGTTTGTCACAGCCACCAAATTAGAAGAAAAAAGACAAACCAATGTTGATGAGAAAAGCTGGCTTTGTAAAATCAGTGCAGAAATCAAAATTAAAAATGTTTGGGTTTACCTCCTCCAGACAAGGAGCCCTGATACATTCTGAATGCTCACTCACTTCCTTGTTCCTCATTGTGTTTGTTGCTGGCTGTGGAGGGAATGCACATGGATTTGTTTCCATAATGATTTCATGGAGAGGTCAAACCCCACTGAATCCAGATAAATACAGGAGCCAGCAGGGTCCTCCCAAACATTGGAAAAGACTTGGCACTGCTGACTCCTGCACTGTGGGAAGGTCAGTGCAAGATGTTACCAGTGCCTATTAGGCTGAGCATAACTGGGGCTGGAAAATGTGTGGTGAGAGAAAGTAAGTCTAGAAATACTCTTGCTAAGGCTAAATTCTGCTACTGACAAGATTTCTGCTCCTAATTATACCTTCAGTTCTGCTCTACTGACACTATTTTGACACAGGGTAACGTGTTCATAAGAACTTGATTCTCATTTTTCAGTAGATAACGGTGTTTATGTGCTAAATCTTGCCCAGCACAATATTTAAAATGCCCTTAAAGCCAGCCAGTTGGGATAGAACAGCAACAGCTGTTTGGTACAGTAACCAATGGACAAAATTATTTGCTTGTATCCAAATAAAATTTCACTGGGAATGAGAAAGCAGTTGAACCAGGCAGCCTGGAAATACTCCCTTTGTTTTGTTTTGCTCAGTTTTGTTTTTCCTGGGGATTTCACATCAAGGATAACGCCATTACACTCAGTAGTAAAATTCCTGTTGGCACTGTGGAAGCCAGAGTTCCACCTCATTCCTGCAAACTGCATCACACAGGGGTTTTGGTAGGGTGAGCTCACCCTTGGAAGCCACTCTGGGTCCTGCTGCTCATTCCTGGGATTTCCACCCTGCATCCAAGGCTGCTCAGGGAGCTCTTCCCAGGTCCCCCCCACAGCACGGATGCCTGCTGAGGGAGGTGAGCAGCAATAGTCATGGACAGTAAGTCCCGACTTGGTTCTGTGCTCCCCGTTCCACTTGAATTCAACCATTAAATCTGAACTTCCAGTTCAAATTAAATATGTCATGACCAATGTCAGATATATGGACAACTTCAGAGTGGAATAACCCAAGGCAATCTGCTCTGATCGTATCATGCCTTAAGTCTCGGACTAAATCCAGGGGGAATTTAATAAAATAGCTCAGTCAAGCATTGATCTTTCCTGATGGTTTTTTTCTTCCTTTCTAATGGTCTTCTCACACACATTGCCCTCACTTCCCTCTTGGAAAACAACACAGTATCATAGAGGAATAATCCAAAATATTTCAGCACTGCCGCTATTGTGCCTGTGCTATTGACCTCCTTTCCAATCTCTTGTTTGATGACAGTGGTGTAGGATGACAGAATTAAATGATTTTGTTTCTCTCGTTCTCTGCCAATGTTACATTTGGTACATGAAGTGAGTGAAGGGTTGTAAAATGGGATGATAGTGCTGCAGGAAAAACTGTCTGGTGTTTCACTGCACTCCAAAGCACAAGTAAGCAGAGCTTGGACATGGTTTTAGAGGATATTGTACAGCTCTGTTTGTCCATCCCTGGAACTGTGGTTGAAAACCAAGCTCAGCACTCCTGAAAATTGAAGAGGTTGAGGTGTCCTGCTGGAGATGAAGGACTGGTGGTGCACCACAGGTCTGCAAGCAGGGGACAAGGCAGCAGCCTTGGGATGCAAGTCCTGTGGATGCTCAGAGACTGGGACATTAGCATGAAAGAGACTCCTAAAAATATTATGATTTATGCCCCTTTTAGGACATAATATTATATCTAGGTGGAAAATATAATGGCATGTAGTTCATAAATTCATGTAGTGAAAGGGGAATGGCCTTGAGTGAAGGTGGGTGGGTTTGGAACACAGATTAGGAAGAAATTATTCCCTGTGAGGATGGGTGCCCAGAGCAGCTGTGGTTTCCCCTTGGAAGTGCCCAAGGCCAGCTGGACACGGGGCTTGGAGCAGCCTGGGACAGTGGGAGGTGTCCCTGCCATGGCTAAGGTGGAATGGGGTGGTCATTATTCATTCCATAATCTATATCACAGTATCTAGTAGAATACAATCTATACCAGTCTTAGAAAACATTCAATTTTACTCATCAACCTCTAATATTTATTATAGAATCCAACAATCAATATTTTCAGATGGAACAAAAATTGCAGTTAACTGTACTGTGAAAATTCCTGGGGACTGTTGCCATTGCTGCTGTAGTGCATGAGCTGCTCTCCTCCCTCATTTCTCTCCCCATTACTTTGCTTTGAAAAAGTAGGTTTTTTTAGTGCTATGGACAGCATCAAAGTTTTGTTACGTCTGGACTACCCAGGTGTTCCCAGGGAGAAGCAGAAGGACAGAGCTGGGTTTGGGAGCAGGGGACAGGTGGGTGACAGTGAAGGTTTAACTGGAAACTCACTGCAGAGACAGTGGCAAAAAACTGTCCCACTGCACTGATGGCTGAGTTTAACATTTACATAACATCCAGGAAAGGGAACCCTGCTCTGTATGATTTGCTTTAAAATGAGTCCTTGGGCAAGACCCCTCTCAGATTTGAAACCCTTCCAGGATTTGGAAGAGTTTCAAATAAAATTAAAAGGAAAACAAAGCTCAGGCTCCTGAGATTGCTCCACTGCATACTGACGAGTGAGTGTGAGGGTATGTTTTGTCTCTAAAGAAAATAGCAAAGCCTGTAGCAGTCAGGATAGTTTATAAGCATGAACATAATTTTGAATAGCCCTAACTCTGGTTTGTCATGACCTCTGCAACTCAGCTCTGAAGAAAAAGGTAAAAAAAATATTCCCTTAATGCCAGCTATACACCAGAAAAGACACTTAAACTCAGCAGATTTGAAAATCACAGGCATGGCTTGTTTGTCATGATTGACCTTTTCATTTTATTTTATTAATTATAAAATAGATCTTTTTTTTCCAGGAATCTAAGAAAATACCCCTCCTCTCCCAAAAGATGCAATGCAGGCACTCATCAGAAAACATGCGTAGATAGAATATAAGAACTCTTTTCTTTAGTCTTTGAAAGCTTTTCTTTATTTCATTTCCCTCTAAATTTTAATTCTTTATTTTAATTCTAACGTGTCTTCCCTTGCTGGGAAGTGGTTAGTGCACATTCTGACTTTCTGTGTTCACAAAGACAAAATGCTCCTGCTCTTCTTCAGATCTCTCCTCACCAGCTGATCAGGCAGCACAGGCTTCCCTTTGTCGTGCCCGTGCATCTGGTGTGGTCAGAGGAGTTAGGAAGAGGAAGGGAATGGTCATTTTGGAGTATGGATGGTTTGTGTGCCCCTGGCCATGCCCTGTTCCACCTCAGCCCCCATCCCACCCATCTCTGTGTTTCCTTTCCCTCTCTCTCATCCCACTGAGGGGGCTGTGGACTCCAAGCAGCCCAGCAGAGACAGCTCTCCTGCCTGTGCTGACCCATTCTGATTGTCACTTTGCTTTATTTGCACACTAGTAGATTGATTTAAAATTTCAGACCTTGAAGTTTAGCATTTTTACTGTCTCTTCTCTCCAAATACTGACCTTAAATCATAGAACCACAGAATTGTTTTGGTTGGAATAAATCTCTAAGATCACTGAGTCCAGCTCTTCCCCAGCACTGCCAAGGCCACCATTGCCCCATGTCCCCAAGTGCCACAGGGATTTTAAATCCCTCCAGGGATGGGGACTCCAGCACAGCTTGGGGCTGATGTGCCAGGGACGAACAACCTTTTCCATGAATAAATTTTCCCCAAATCCAATGTAAAGCTCCCCTGCTGTAACTTGAGACCATTTCCTCTTATCCTATTGCTCCTCAGGTCCATCTCCAAAACATGTGGGATGATCTGCCAGGGACTTGTCAACCAGCACATGCTGTGGATCAGCTCTCTGTGGTCCACAGGCTCCTGGATGAGATTCCATCAGTCCCCATTCCAGCAAAGTCACTCCCAAGCAGCCAAGGCCAATTACACTCTGGAGAAATGGAGACATCCACACTCGTGGTAGCTCTGAACCTTCACAGGAAAACTGGGAATATTTCAGCAGTGGTTCAATCTGCATCCAGAGGTACATGTACATGTGACAATGAAATGTTTTACCATTATTGTGTGTGTTTAAAATGCTGGGGGAGTGTGACAATCCTCCAGAATGATCAGTTCAACCAAGTGATGTTTTAATTCAGGAACCCTTTCTGTGTTTGCTCATAATCTGCACTGGTAACAGCAGCAAAGCCAGGGTGTTTAGCAGCTACTTCAGAAGGACTGAGAATTACCTACAGAGAGATGGGAGGAACTTTCTGTTTTCTGTGTTAAAGAGCACCATAAACTCCCAAAAACATCAATTTGTGTTAGTGGGGGATGTGGCTCATCAGCAGGTGAGCCAAGAGAAGGAAAGGACAGACATTGTCTAACACATTGAAAAAAAGAGTCCTGTTGCTGAGGACAGCAGTAAAAGGAGAAAAAACACACAAGTGTCGGGGAGATTTTGTCCTTTTTGAGTGCCTGGACTTAATGGATTTTTCTGGCTGAGCTGTGTAGAACAAAAACCAGCACGGCACTTCCTGTCTGCTCCCCGCACTTCTCCGGGGCTGCTCGTGTCGTAAATCATTCACAACTTCACTAAGGTGATTCTTACACGGTCAATCTATGTCTTTAACACAAAATCAAGGTGGGGGGAAAAAATATAAAACATGTCCATCCTGTTTTCCTGAGCCAGCTTTCCTATCTCAGCAAGAAAATTGTGATGTCCAAGCCCTTGTGAGAGCCAGTTAGAAATGCCAGCAGTATATTTAATTTCAGGATACATGCCAGAAAGGTTTCTTGTTCTCTCCTCAACATCCCGCTTGGTTGAAGTTTTGTTCACCAACTGTCTCTTCCTTTCTGGTCTCTGTTTCATCTCCTCCTGCCCTGTGCCTGGATGGTGGCTCTGGGCTGCCCTCCCAGCATCCCATGGCAGTTCAAACACCTTTCCAAGGATAATCTGGTCTTTAGAGCAGCATTTGCCATGACAATTTTGCTGCTCCTGCTCCACTACAGCACTGCAAAAATGCACACAATGCCGTGTTTGCTCCTCAAAATTCCCTGGTGAGCTCTGCTGGGTGTACTGGGAATAGTGGTTCTCTAACAGTAAATAGTTTATTGCCTTCCAAATATGCTTCTGGCTGTTTTGTTTTTGCATATTTTTATTTTTACATAAACACATGCACACACACACATATTTGTATATTGTTCAAAATTCTCTCTTCTTTCCAAATATAATTTTTGTTAAATCATAGAACCATTAAGGTTGTAAGAGTTTGATTGAAAACCACCTTGTCAACAAGATCAGAGCACTGTGTCACATCCAGTGATTCCTGAACACCTCCAGGGATGGGGATTCCGCCACTTCTGCCCTGGGCAGCCCTGCCAAGGCCTGAGCCCCTTCCCAGCTCCTCAGTCACTGTTTCTTCCTCCAAGAAAGAGTTTCAAAAATCCACTAAATTCAGGACCTCTTGTGCCTCATTTCACGTGTGCCAGCAGCTGAATGCTGTTGAAACAAGTCCCAACATTGATTTCCACAGTCTTGGATCAAGTGCAGTGCCAGTGCTCCCTGTGATTGGATGGGACACTGGATGATGGGGTGTCCTTTCTGCAAACTGCTTTTCAAATATCATTTAAGCAGATTTCAATATCTGTTGTTCAGTCTGAAGTGTAAAAATACCGTATCTACCAACAGTAGTGAATTATTTGAGAAAATAGATTGAGAATGGCAAGTGGGACATATGTTATTGAGAAATGAAGGGGAAGGATTTTTTTCTTTTGGAAAATCTTCCAGAAAAGAGCTGAGCAAGAGCTCTCCAGATTTGGCATTTCAAGACAAAGCTGATTTGAGCTGAGTTCAGAAAAAGGTCTCAGTGTCAAATGTTTTCAACCTTTTTGCATTAAATGAACTGAAATTCAGCCAAACCAGATTCCTCAGATTTGGGAAAAAATTATTCCCTCCCAAACCCAGGAGAAGCAGGCCAAGTTTCATCCTGACAGGAACGCTTTTGCCAAAGCCGTAAAAGCTGAAGTGAAAGTAATGATGCTTTATCTGGCATTTATAAGGCACTTTCATCCCAAAAGTTCCTAAAGCACATTACATGCAGCAGGCTGGATTCCCCACTCCTGAGTCAGATGTTGTTCATGCACATTCCCATTGTAATATAATGGGAATGTATTATTGTATTATAATACAAGGAATTTGGGAGGGCAGGCCTGGAGACCCCATGCAGGAGCACACATGGATCCCTTTCCATGTCCCATGTGGAAATTCAACGTCCTGGACTGGGACTTGCCTTTGCTGGAGATTCAGACCAGCTCATCCCAGCTGGAGAGAGGTGTTGCCCATCAGCAAACCAGCTGTAGCCCAAAACTGGGTTGAGTGATTCAGTTGCATTTTCTTTGTCACATCCACATGGATTTTTACATGAATTCAATGCTTGAAACTTGCACTACTCCATGACTTTTTTCCAAGAATTCTCTTGGCTTTAAAATAATTCTGTTTTCTGCATCAGTGCCTCCCCTAATTCTATGTATACATGTATTTCCCATAGATGGCACTGGAATTTCATATTTTCTTTGGTATATTTTTGTCCAGATTTTCCCTGTTTGGGACAGCCAGGTTTATTTTTCGTATATTTAATTATTAGGTTTTTACTCTTGGTTATTTTTAGTTTTTTTTTTCTTCTCCCTCTTGGTAGTCTTGCAGAGTTCTCAGTACAAAATTAAAAAATAAAATATTAAAAAGTGGGAGTTTTCCCTCTTTTCTCCTAGATTTGCTTATAATTTGTGTATTTGATTCAAGAAGCTGCTTTTACCATATTCTGTGAATAGAAGAAATGAATATTTTAAAGATGACTGTGTATCCTCAACTGCTGTGAAAACTGGGTGGGAGATGGGCCCAACATCCTTGGTGCCTGATCTCATCCCTCTCCTCCTGCTTTGGGTTCACTCCTCACTATTGACTAAGGGTAGAACAGGGCAAACTGATTCCCTGCATCCCCATTAAACTGAGAATATCCACTTAAGTAATAAGATTTTAATTACTCAAGTCAGAATTTCATATTAAACTCTAATCTGATACATTACCAGCCTAAATTAATGTCAAAAGGTGTCTGTATAGAGACTTTCATTCATTTAATGATGGTTAGTTTGGGGCCTAAACAAATTATTTGCAAAAAAACTCTCCAGCCCGCTGTAGAAATGGCATTTCCAATGCTAATGGACTTTTGATTTCCAATTAGTGCTCGCCTCACTTTGATCAGGAGCCCATTTACTGCAAGCGTTGGAACAAAGGGGTGTTGGGAGGACGTATCTTTGGATCATTTTTGTGGTGTGCTGACAGGAATGTGTGTGTAAAGAGTCATTTAATAGCCTCCTAACTGGGGTGGGACACGGGGACCAGATGCTTGGCTTGGTGCCTTCCTTACAGCCTCAAGAAAACCCTCCAAGAAGCACAAAATGAGTTTTTTGTCCAACCCCAAATGCGTAAATGCTCCAGCGCTCCTCTCTCTTCTTGGAGCTGTCGTCCTCAAAATTCCACCCTAGGAATTCTTTTGATTAAAAACACTGATTCACACAGAATCATGGAGGATTCTGCAGTTGGGAGGGACCCACAAGGATGGAGTCCAGCTCCTGGCCCTGCATAGACATCCCAAAAATCCCCCATTGTCCAAACTCCTGGAGCTCTGGCCATGCCCATTCCCTGGGCAGTGCCAGCACCCTCTGAGGATGAACCTTTCCCTGAAATCCACCCTAAACCTCCCTGACACAGCTCCAGCCATTCCCTCAGTCCTGGCATCCCTTTATTATTTAAACCTCCCAGAGCTGCCCCTCTGCTTCCCCTCCTGAGGAAGCTCCCCCTCATTTTTTATTTTTATTAATTTCTTCTTCTTTGTCTTTGCTTGGACTCCTCAGCCATTCTACAGAAGCCAAACCCAGCACTTTAAAGGGTATTTTGTGAACTAAAATGAACCTTTCCCCAGTTTTAAACCCCCAAAGCCTCTTAACACCTTGTAACCACAGGTCCACACAGAATTAACTACAGAATCCCCAGAAAGGGTTAATCTTTGCTGGCAGTTTGGCCATATTAGAACAATTACAGTGATTCATTGTCTATGTCTAATGGCATAATCTGATTGTAAAGACAGCAGAGTGGGCGTTGGAAAATATACAGCAGCCCACTCTAGTCAGTGTGAGGCATAACAGGAAATGATTGTGGGTGTTAACCATGTCACAAATGCTTGGATTAAATGCTGACTCCACACTGAAAAGCCAAATAAAGATATGGGAAAGGGCCCGTATATGTTTCAATAACAATTAGGAAAGTATCTAATATTGGTTTTAGCAACAGAAAGGAAAAGTTGGAGTGAAAAACCAAGCACAGGTGATTCTACTTAAAGCTGTATTTACTATCTTCCTAATGTGTGAGCCAATAAGGAAAACTGCTCGGAATAATTTCGTTCAGAAAGAAGGTATTTTATATTGAAATAAATAGGAAATATAACTCCTGATTATGATATTGTCATTAAGGTACTTATTTTCAATTAAGAATTTTTATTAGCTCTCATCAAGTTGAGTAATGAAAGTGCTGTAAAATATACTTCCTTTCCCACCCAGTCTGCTCCCTCCTGGCCCTTCAGGAAAGGAAGGGAGAAAGGAGAAGGAGAAGGAGGAAAGGAGAAGGAGAAGGAGAAGGAGAAGGAGAAGGAGAAGGAGAAGGAGAAGGAGAAGGAGAAGGAGAAGGAGAAGGAGAAGGAGAAGGAGAAGGAGAAGGAGAAGGAGAAGGAGAAGGAGAAGGAGAAGGAGAAGGAGAAGGAGAAGGAAGGAGAAGGAGAAGGAGAAGGAAGGAAAGGAGAAGGAGAAGGAGAAGGAGAAGGAGAAGGAAGGAAAGGAGAAGGAAAGGAGAAGGAAGGAGAAGGAAAGAAAGGAAAGGAGAAGGAAAGGAAAGGAAAGGAAAGGAAAGGAAAGGAAAGGAAAGGAAAGGGAAAAGGAAAAGGAAAGGAAAGGAAAAGGAAAAGGAAAGGAAAGGAAAGGAAAGGAAAGGAAAGGAAAGGAAAGGAAAGGAAAGGAAAGGAAAGGAAAGGAAAGGAAAGGAAAGGAAAAGGAAGGAAAGGAAAGGAAAAGGATGAAATAAATTAAATTTTAACAGTGCCCTGAGCTTGTTTCCCTTCTGCCCCATCCCCTGGTCAGGTTTCAGCCCTGGCCTGTGGTGCCAGCACATGGGCAAGCTCCTGATGGGCACTGTGTTCTTTCTCCTTCCCTTCTCCCAGAGGAAGGGCTGTACCCTGAGCTCAGGTTTTTTTGAGGTCCCCATGGCCAGGCTCCCTCCAAAGGAGGCATCCCATTCCCCCAGGAGAAAAGGGTCTGACCATTCCAATAATTTATTAAAATAGGCACATTCATTAACTTTTTGAATATTTTTTTTGACAGTTCTGGCCTCTTGGAGGAGCTAATGCAAAGCAAACACTTTTTTGTTTATTTGTTTTTTAGGTAGAGGCTATAAAATCATAATAAAGCCATTTTAATTGTAAATATATTTGCATCTGTGTTTTATTAGATAATCTTACCCAAAATTCTGGTTTATGAAGTTATGATGATTTAAACTGTTCTTCCTCTCTCTTTTCTGTCTCACCTTTTTCACACAAATTCTCTGGAGGATCTAAAAATAAGCCTCTAGCTATACAAGTCAGTGACTCCAGGTTTATCCCAGAGACTAAGCAGTATTTCACCAAATACCTTTATTATTTTCTGGGGTTCCTCTGCATTGTGTGAAACCTCCAAGGTTATTTGAGATCAGATGTGGAAGAAAAGTGGACACGTTTGAGGCACGAGTTGAGAGGAGGAGGAGTTTTTCAGAAGCTTCACTGGATAAATTAAAAATGTGAATTTCTGTTTTTCTGGTGCTTGGGTTATGATTTTAGAGACTTTTGTTTACCCCTTATTAATCTAAAAAATACCTGTAATCAATGGATAAACGTGAAGGTAATTAGAGATATGTGAAATTCTGTGTATTGCCTCTTGAAGAAACATCTTTAGCATCAAACCCAGGAACTTTTATATTTCAGGAAAGGTTTGATTCATAGCATTAACTTTAATGGAAAGGAAATCACTTATTTCAGCTGGGGGAGAGTCAAGACCATAAAGAGTAGGGTTGGTTTAACCACAGCTTTGTAAGATAGCAGCATAATTTGAATATCCACTCTTTGGGTAAACATTTAGGTAGCACAATGTAGTGTTGAGGCAAGGAGAGGAAGACCAAGAGTTTGATGGAGATATTTCTTGCAGAGCTCTGCATCCTTAAAATATTTCCCCACTGTCCAAATACAGCTTGCTGTGCAGGTTGACTTTATTCCTTACAAGCACAGAATCCTGGAATGCTTTGGGTTGGAAGGGACCTTAAAACTCATCCAGTTCCAAACCCCTGTGCCAGGGCCTTCCCACCCTCCCAGGGAGCAATTCCTTCCCAATATCCTGCCCAACCCTACATTCCTCTGCTTTAAACCATTCCTCCATGTCCTGTCACCAAAACCAGGAATTTCCATTGGATGTTCCTGGTTGGGATATCATACCATTGGCACTGGATGGGATTTGGGATCCCTTCCCACCCAAACCATTCCATGGCTCTGGGATATGATCAGCTCCATGTCATGATCAGACGGAGGTTTCCTCCATTTCTTCTGAGGGCTGGGTTGGAGCATCTCCAGAAATCTCTTCCAACCTTAACCATTCCTGATTCTGGCCATACCTAAATTACCAAATCCATCATTTTTATTCACAGCTGAAAATGGGCTTCAAAGCTGGAAATGGGAGCTGAGTGCAAAGCAAGGTGTTGGGGTCAGACACAGCATCAGCTCACAGAGGCACAAACCCAGGGCCTCCCCAGCTCCTGAAACCCCTGCTGCAGCTTTCCAGAAGGATTTGAGGCTGTGTGACAGTGCCTGTCCCCAGTGGGGACACCAGGCCCAGGTGCTGTCCTGTCCCTGCTCCCTCAAGCCCTGCCTGGAGGAACTCACACTCCTTTATGGCAGGAAGAATAAAGCAGGATTTCACAGTCACTTGTCTTCGCAGTAACCAGGTTCTCACTTCCCCCAGCACTCCCCAGGGCCCACGGCTACTTCAGGTGCACTCCTCTGTTTATGGCCCTGCTGCAGGATCAGTTTTCCCTAAATTCCCTAATTCTACCTGCTGGGGTGGATTTGCCTGGCAAAAGCTGACTGAGGATGGCCTTGTGATTAGGCTAATTAGCTTATTTTTGTTTTTCCCCCTCTCTATGCCTCCTTTTGAAACTCCAGGACCAGCCTGGATATGTGGGGTCCATCCCTGCTGAAAGGATCCCTTCTTCCTTGCTCTGCTTCCCATTCCCAAACAAGAGAAGGCACAAGTGGTACTTGCTGCCTTTTTATGCTTTTGTTCCTAAAATTCTCTTTAGAATCATGGACTGGAGCACAAGTGTGATGAGGAAGGGCTGGGTGAGCTGGGAAGGGGCTCAGCCTGGAGCAAAGGGGGATCAGGGGAGACCTCGTGGCTCTGCACAGGGTTGGGCTCTGCTCCAGGGAACAGGGACAGGAGCAGAGGGAACGGCCTCAGGCTGGGCCAGGGCAGCTCAGGGTGGAAATTAAGAAAAGTTTCTTGACTGAAAAGGTGGTCCAGGCCTGGCACTGCTGCCCAGGGCACTGGTGGACTCCCCATCCATGGTGGGATTTAAAACCTGTGTGGATGTGACACTTGGGGACATGGGGCAGTGATGGCATTGCTGGGGAACAGTTGGGCTTGATGATCTGAGAAGGTTTTCTCCAGCCTAAACAATTCTGGGATTCCACCCTGCTGTTTCTGAAGGAGAATTCAGGCTTCTTGCCAGCACTGAACCTGTGCTCTAAATCCACCACAGCTCTGCCATGAGGAATATTTATCCTTCCCATACCTGTGCATCACCTGAGGGAAAAAAAATCACAGAAACTGACTTCAAAACTCCCCAAACCATTTTAATATTGAGAACCAGTCGTGAAAATTTTGCTTTTCCTGCATGGCTCTGTTTATAACACTATAAGATACTTCCTCTGTCTTAAACCCTCCAAATTCCAGCAAACACCATTAAAAGCAGGGCGTGCACAAGGTGCACCCCTTAGCTGTTGCTGGTACAATGGAACGAGGCTGTGTTTGGTAAATGAGCGTGCACAGCCCTTATGTGATTTACTTTATACCTACAGTAAATTTTCTTGCAGGAGATTTTATGGTGCCTGGTTGAATCGTGAATGTTCAGTCAAACCTTCCTCCAGCTGAGGCAAATAGAAGCCAGATCTGCAGAGAGAAAGTAACAAGGAGTTTTTGTTAATGTGTATTCCTGCCCCGAGTAAGAGAACAGTAATTCTACCCTAATGAAAATTAAATTTACTACCTTTTGTTTGTAGTTGTATCTTAAAAAACCCCAAATGTGCACACCCCTGTTAATCACCATGAACAGCCCTCTTCAACCAGCAGAATGACAAAAGAGCACTAAAATGCTCTGGCCAGGTTCCAGGTGGGGTTTTTTTTGTTAGTTTCTTTTTTTTTTCCCTGGACTTTCCAAAGAAAATTCACAGAACATGTTTTTTCCCCGTGTTTTTCCATGATTCATAAACCCGCTTTTATCCAGTCCATGAAAGGACCTCTCTCCATTATGTAGACCAGAGCTGACACATTTATGTGCAAAATTGCTGGAGCATTTACACCACTATTCATCAAGGCAGTGTCTGTGCTCCAGGAATATTCCAATCACCTGGCACAATCAGTTTCACACACATTCACAAATTCTTGGACGACGGCGTTGTTGTAACACATAACAAAACATAACAACCACTGTGCTGCAGG
The DNA here is from genome assembly GCF_028769735.1 of Zonotrichia leucophrys gambelii. NCBI lineage: Eukaryota > Metazoa > Chordata > Aves > Passeriformes > Passerellidae > Zonotrichia > Zonotrichia leucophrys. The sequence continues at coordinate 1,707,934 of NC_088176.1, read as the reverse complement.
GTCAGGCATCCAGAAAGCTGCTTTTGCTTTCTTAGTCATGCACAGGAATTCAAATTAACCAGTGCCGCTATATTATTGATGTAATATTGAATAATAAGGGATCTGTGGAAAACTGAGAGTATCAATGGGTTCAGGAAATTGCTAATAAATACAATTTTTATTCCTAAAATGACCAGCTGAAATCCAGCCTGTGCAGTTGGAGGTTGCACTTACCTGACTGGTTCTACGTGGCCTGTAAAAGAGGAATATTCATTTTCTCTCTTTGTTATAAAATATTTTATCACTGTCCCTTATTGGAGGTTTCCCAGAGAAGTGAACAAGGCCAAGGTGGATGGGGCTTGGTACATCTTGGGGTAGTGGGAGGTGTCCCTGCCCATCATAGGGGAAGGAACTGGATGAGATTTGAGATCCCTTCCCACCCAAACCATCCTGGGATTCTGTGATTCCAGGGTAAGGAACTGCACACCCTGCTCATCCGGTGATTGTAAAAAATCTGAATTATTCTGCAGCCCTGGGGTGGTCAGCACCTCCCTGACAGGTGATATTATACCCCATTTTGGATACACCTTTGCCATCCTCAGATAGGATAGATTTGGATTTTCTAAATGTAGGGGAGGCAGGTATTTAACTTTCAAACTCACCGTGCCTGTCAGGTGAGAAAAACATTTATTTCCATGAGGGTTTTCACTGACTGTACTTGCAAAGATTTTAAAAAATTGCCTAAATAAGTATTTACATGATACTGTAACCCAGAATGGTTTCAAAGGAGCCTTTATGATCTGTCAGGTCAATAATCTGCATTTTTAAAAGTCCCTGAATACATATTTGCATGATCTGTATTTCAAAAGCTCTAGTAAATATGTATTTGCACAATAGACCATAACAATCTCTTTTAAGCCATCGTGGTCTATATATAGTGTTAATCCTCATATATTCCAAAGGAGTTTTATTTTCCAAAATAGCTTTTATTAATAAGATGTTCAGATGCTGCCGTTCTGAGGGCGATAGAAGGATGTAATCAAAAGGGATGAGGGCGGCTTTTCATGCAATTAAAAACTGATTTAAAAGTTAGGCCAGCAGTGGAAGGGAGCACTTGGGTCTAGCCTCCCTTGCAGCCCACACACTTTTCCTGAAAATCTCCTTTTTTTAGTGGAAGTGAGAAATAGGGTACAAAGGCTTTGAGTCAGGATGGAGCATCAGAGCAGCAAATTTATGAACCCAAATATTTTTATGCCAGGGTGTGCTTTGAGAAATGGGCTGCTGTTTCCATGTTTGCAGACTAGAAATATCCTTTTCTGGAAATATCCTTTTCCAGAGGCACAGCTGGGTGTGAGATGCTCATATCTGATGGTGCTCTCTGGCTGGCAGTGCCCAAGGCCAGGTTGGACATTGGGGTTGGGGCACCTGGGACAGTGGGAGGTGTCCCTGCCATGGCTGGGGTGGGAATGGGGGGGATTTGGGATCCCTTCCCACCCAAACCATTCCATGGTTCTGGGATATGACCAACTCCATGTCATGATCAGGTGCAGGTTTCCTCCATTTCTTCTGGGGATTGGGTTGGAGCATCTCCAGAAGTCCCTTCCAACTTTAACTATTCCTGATTTTAGCCGTACATAAATTACCAAATTCATCATTTTTATTCACAGCTGAAAATGGGCTTCAAAGCTGAAGATGGGAGCTGGGTTTTTAGGAGAAACCCACATTAGGAATTCTTAATTCCAACCAGCTTTGCTTTTCATGCATTTGAGCCTCTTAAACACAAAGATTGGATTGGTTTAATTTCTTTTGAAAAAAACATTTAGATAATTTTTGAAATTCTGGGTTTGTCCTGGCTTCAAATCCTAAAAGAGATTTTTCTGTCACTGTGACAAGACCTCAGTTTTCACTTTCAATGCATTGAATATGATAATTTATGTATAATTACGTTATCAGGCACGGAGCAGAGGTGAATGTTGTTTTATCACTGCTAAGAGTATTATTGTGAAATTATCAATATCCTGGTTGTAACAACACCTGTCTTTAAATATCTGAACTAACTCTGCCTTCTGGTACAATCAGAAATTATTAGATATATAAAATTATAGGGGTTTGATGACTTTAGTTGTCTTTGCTGTGAACAGATATCCCATTTCTCCAGCCATTTGAATTATTTGTTCATATTTTCATATTTCTGGAATTAACTTGGCGGCACAGCTTCAGACTGAGTGCTTCACTCCCAGCAGTGTGCAGACCACAACTTTTGGTTGTGGGATGGCAAAACCTGAATAAATAAGCCTAAATAAAATAAACCTAAATAAACCTAAATAAATTCCCCATCCCCAGATTTTGAGTACTCTGCTTCCACAGAGTACAGCCAAGGTTTTCCTGCTCCTCCTCCTCCTCTCCTGGGCATCTGGTGCAGGTAAGGGAAGGAGCCTGCACATATTGTTTCTGTTTGCAAAGGAAATACACCCTGCACTTTCCCTGAACATAAATTCAGCCAAAGTGGTATGGCATTAATCAGGTGCAGAATCTGGAAAAATCATACCGAGACTTTGTGTCTTATATTAAAAGCAGCAACTTAGGGCTGGTTAGTTTGTTTATTGAAAATGTTTTATTAACACTGTACCTTGCAGAAAGGGAAGAATAGGACAAAATGGGATTATTTCTCCATCCACCCACCCACCCCCTGCTCAGATTTTCTGCATAAACAATTTGGAGCACAAACTGTAAAAATAAACAGGTTGGTGCTGGATCCGGCATGGAGTGTAAGTCCCACAGATCCTGGGGAATGGCAAAATAGTGCTGGGTATTTCCCGACTTAGGAGGGTTCCTCACATAAATCTGAGTCAAAGATTAAGCTCAAGCCTCCTGAAGCTCACCTGGCTTTCTCTGCAGGGCTGTGAGGCAGCACCTTGGCTTCTCTGTGTTTGGGTTTGGATCACAGGGAATCACAGGAGAAAATCCCACCTGGTCCAGCAGCATCCCAGCCCCGAGCAGAGCAGAGGCAGCAGCCCCAAACACGCACTCCTACAACATCCCTCATTTTCCCTGCGCTGATAATTGCCCATTAACATAATGCAAACTGAAACCCCTTTCCTAATGCCAGAGCCCCAGCACACAAAGCTTTCCTTGCTCCATTAAAAAGACAATTTTGCCCGTGCAGTAATGGAAAACGTCAGATTCAAAGAGGAAAGTGGGTGCCTCTAAGTATTTCATATTTTACAGGGATATGTTTTAAATGAAATACTGCCTGACAGATAAATTACTCTGGCTTTGCATACGGGCCTGGCTGATTTAGTGCTACCAGCAGTGCAGATGGTTGGCGACAACTTTGTAGGTGCTTAAACATCTTAGTACACGAGTGCAATTCTTGCACTAATGCAAACCACTTGTGGAATGACCCCTCCTATGTAATGTTTTCCATTGAGAGAACTGATTTGGACTTCCAGAGGAAAAAAAAATGTAATATACAAATTACTCCAGGTAACCCAGAGCCTTTAAAAAGAAAAGAAATGCAATTATATCTGCTCTCGGCAACCACAGTTTAATGAAAACAGAAGTCTGAAATGGTCTTTCTAAGTTTCAGACTTACAACAGGTCCCTACTTATTAGCAGAGCAGTTGTACCAGCAATTTGTTTTTGTAATTATGTTCTTTGTGGTCTACACAGTTTTCAAATAGTGATGCTAAAAGGACAGCTGGAAATACTGCGAGTTGCTTACCTAATCCCCAGTGAGAATAAAAATAGATAACAGTAAATGAGGCTGTGTGGGGGGAGCTAAATTACCAGGCAAAGCTGAGGGGTTTTTTTAAAGACACAGTATACTTCAATGTGTGCATTAAAAGATGGAGATGAAATGTATTAAATATCAGTAGGAATACTCGGCCCTTTGATGACTTGAACGAGGAGCAGAGCTCATTCCCTGGCTCGAAACACCCAGCTCTTGTACAGAGCAAATAATGAGCTTGACCACAAAATGCTGATATTTCCCATGGAAAAAAAAGAGAACACCGACGCGAAAATATTGCTCATGGAGCAACGCTGGTTCTCCTTCCGAAACTTGTGTTTATTCTTCAAAGGAGCTCCCAGATTCCTGTTTAAACGGGAATTTGACTGGGCTTCAAAGGTGGTCACTCCTGCAAGCAGCAGCGTTTCCCTGGCACCGGGGAGCTGCGCTCACATCCTGCCCGGAGAAGGGGAGGCTGCCTCCCACGGGACACCTGCAAGTGCTCCTTCTTAAAGAAACTCAGCCAGCTTGAGGAAATCTGGAAATACATAAGCTCCAGCTCGAGGCTTGCACAGCCACACAGCCAGGCACTGCTGGGGTATCCTTCCTTTGGTTTTCCGAGCACAACCTCCCCGGTTTCCCTTTCATTTGTCAGGATGGAGTTGGCACTTGCCGTCAGTAGTTAAATCTCTTCAAAGCTTCCCTGTTGAAGGACAGAGGCCACCTGTAGCTGCACACTGTGGATGCACCTTCCCTCCACGAATCAAGGGCCACCAAGGCTTTGAAATTTGAGATTAACAAGGATTTTTACCTGCATTTGCGTAGCTAACAAGCGAGCCAGGCTACTGGCGGGTATCAATCAGCATTTCATTATGCCATTTTGCATTAGCCGAGGATGTGACCTGCACTATTCCCTCCTGCAAAGCAACAGCTCGGAGCTGTCATTTCCTTGAAGCTATAAAGGTAAAGGCCTGATGGAGCAGGGAGCTGACATTTGCTCGGGGAAGCTCGCAGGAGCAGTGGGCAGCTCCCAGCCCCGCGCCTGCCGTGGAAAAGCCAACCCTCAGCACTCGAGAGTTTCTCCTCCTGACATCCCGTTTCTTCTTGCAGATTCCTCTCAGGCCTGGGAGGGAAGGGCTGGGCTGCACAAAATCCAAATGCGCAGAGCAAAGCCAAGAGGAAATTTGTGTTTCACCAAAGCCAGGAGCCAAGCGAGCTCCCCGCGGGTGCTGGGCTGCAGCTGGGGTGTGGTGGGGTTGTGTGAGGAGAACCTGGGCTCACACAGATCCAAGGGCTGCTGTGCTGCAGGTCCTGATCCAGACAAGCTGAAATCAAAGGAAAGGCTGACCTTGGTTCCAAGGAAGTCCCTGAAACAGCGCTGTTAAGTGAATTATTTTCTGAATATGTCCAAATGATCGGTGAGTGGTCGCCTTGGGAAACAATTCCTCGGAATTGTTCAGTGGCTCTCAGCAGCTCCAGGTATTTTGAGAAGCACCAACAGGACTTACCTGTGGTTTTATACCCCCAGGTTCCCCTAACCAAATCCCTCCATTCCCCCTATTCTGACAGTTAATGAATTGTCTGCTACAATAAATGAAATCCCTCCACATCCCTAGAGATGGGGAGGGGAACGTTTGCTCCTGGGCTGTAAAACTTGGCTGTGTGGGAAGGGGGTCTTCTGTGGGGTTGGTTTTTAGTATTGAGTGAGCCAATGTAAAGTGTGGTGTATTTTCCTTAAGGACTTGGTCTCTGTATCCCAGGCCAGGTAAGAGCAGAACAAGAGGGAAGTCACTTGGTTTTGTGCCTGGAGTGAGGCTTAAGCTGTTCAAGGCCAGAATAAACATGAAGCAAATGAAAAAAAAAAAAAATGCAAGAGGAGAGAGGTGCTGTGGTTTAGCAATGAGCAGAGCTTGGAAGAGGAGGCTCAGTTGCCTCCCCCTGGGAATGCCTGGGCTGCCATTCCTGCTGGCATTGCCCATCTCCCCTGCTCCAGGCAGAGCTGGAGCCTCAGCCAATTTTCTTGTATTCCAGGAATGCTCCATTGCAGGTTGTTTCCAGCTCCATCCTGCTGCACTTTGCTGGGAGCAGCTGAGTGTTTCTGATCACCTCCACAAATCTGGAGCTGTTCCACCTCCTGGTCTGGCTCCAGGTGGCGGGATGAGGTTTCACAGAATTATAGAATCAGACTGGTTTGGCTTGGAAAGGATCTTTAAGGAGAGGATCTCATCTCATTCCACCCCATCAGCAGGGACAAATTCCACTAGCCCAAGCTGCCCCAAGCTCCATCCAGCCTGGTCTTTAATACTCCCAGGGGTGGGACATCCACATCATCTCAGGGCAATGTGCTCCAAAACCTGTTGCATGGCTTCTCTGGGGAACCATTGTAAATTACTTTTGTGCTTTGTTGTGACCATTTCCAGCCCTGAGCTTTTTTGCACTCTCAAAAAGATCACAGACAAAACATAAATACACTCCTAAAATTAGCCAAAAGGCAAAAATTAGTAAAACCTAAAATTCCAGTATTGATAGTCTTGAAAACTGATTTGTGAGATGAAATTTCAATCATACACCTTATAGCAGGAGGTATATGCAAAACTATAGATTATGCACAGTGATATAAAATCCCCCAAAGGCAGATTTATCCTGGATATTTAGTCCACAGAGATGAGCTATTAAGAACATTTCAGGGGGAAAAAAAAAGAAAGCCAAACCACATCATTTTCTTTCCTCTTAAGTGACATCAGCAGAACAGCCCAGTCCATGGGCAGAGAGAGTGGTAGCTCCACAAGAGAGGCACTCTGGATGTTCAAAGTGAAAAGGATTTTCAGGGTTACAGACTGATTTCTCATTTCCTCCTCATTTGCAGCTCCCCCACAAACGGAGGATGGGCAACAAAAGGGGCTTCTCTCTCTCTCTGTTTAAGAAACTGAAGTGCAACTACTGCTGAAGTTCCACCTACAAACCCAAAAAATCTTCACTTGGACACCAGCATAATATTCAGGAAAACCCTTTTACTGACAGGAAATTGTAAATTTTAACCATATTTCTTATTTCTCTGCTGAAGCCTCCAGGCCATGGTGCTGTGAATTCACAAAACAAAATCTAAAATCACAGGCCGACAACAAAGGGAAGAGATGGGGACCTGATAACCCATTACTGTGGCACAAAGCACATCCTCACAGCTGCTGCCAGGTAGCCCTGGGGTGCTTCTGAAGTCCTTCAGTGGCTCCAGATTTGGGGAAACACCTTCCTAGACCACTCAGAGTACAGGGTGGAATTTGACTCTGGCTCAGGTGTGATCCCCATCCACACAAGGTTATCACAGAACAACAGAATGTCCTGAGCTGGAAGGGACCCACAAGGATCACCCAGTCCAGCTCATGGCTCTGCACAGAACCACTCCAAAAACACCTCCATGTGCCTGAGAGTGTTGTCCAAACATTCCTTGGACTCTGGCAGGGTTTATGTCATGATCACTGCCCTGGGGACATTGTTCAGTGCCTGATCTTCCTCTGTGGGAAGGGCTTTTTCCTAATCTTTGATCTAATGTGTACATATATAAGTGTGTGTGCATGTGTATATATATATATATATATATACACACATATATATACATATACACATATAAATACATATATATAAATATATACATATATATGCGTGTGTGTTTGTAAATATGTGAGTATATATATGTGTGGGTATATGTGTATATATACGTATGTGTGTGTTTGTGCATGTATGTATATAAATAAATATATACATATAATAGATTATATTTATAAAAATATATAATAATATAATATAATATAATAATAAAAATTATTTATAATATAATCATATTAATATATAGAAATGTAAAATTATACTATAAATAGATAAATATTTAAATATATAGAAATTATAAATATAAATATAAATATAAATATTTTATTAAGATATACAAATTCTATAAATATAATATAACATTTTTATAATATACAATATATACATATACATATACATATACATACATATATATACATATATACATATACATCTATATATACATATATATATATATATATATATATATATACATATACATATATATATATATATAAAAAGAAATCCTTTAAAAAATGTTGAGCAGCAGCAGTTTGCATGGTGAGCCCGGGGGTGGCTCAGCACCCTGCACCCCCTGCCTGGATCAGATCCTGTAGTGCCAGAGCCGGACCCATGGCCAGGCTGTGCTCAGCATCCCTCCCTACAAACCCCTGGGTGCCGACCATCCCGAGCCGGGGCTGCCACCCCGACCGGATTAAAGAGCTCAGATTTACAGGGAGGATAACGCCGCAGCATCCCCCGGGGCAGCGCTGCTGCCACCTCGGAGAGAGCTGGGGACAAGGACCGGCTCTGCGGCGGGATGCGGGCAGGGTCGGTGCTGTTCCCTGCACAGGGAATGTGCCATTCCCAGCCCGTGCCAGCCCTGCGGGGCTGTGCCCGCTCCCCATCCATCTGCAGATGCAGCCCGTGCCAGCGGCTGGGCAGGGTGGGCCATTACAGGGAAAAGACCACAGCATAATTAAGAAAGAAAAAAAAAGAAGCCAAAAATCATGTTTTTCCTTGCTACTCGGATTTTTTCCCTCTTCTGTTTAAAATTCCCTGGTGGGTTTAATCAAACTCATGAGCTTAGTCAATTTAGGGATTTTTTGGGGAGAAGGAAAACATTCAAATTTTTAATTTTTTTTTTTAAATTTTTGGCTTTTTAGACGAAAGGGAAATAATAGCAGCTTTGCCAAGCAGGTTTTCCCAAGTTCTCATAGCTCTACATTATATGGCTCTGAGACTGGAGCAGGCTCCAAGCCTGACTTCCAAACGACCTGGAAAGGGTCCTAAACCAATGTGGCTGCAGGCAAGTGGGAGCTCAGCTCAGTGGATGCTGCAGCGCTGGAGGAGACAGACAGGAATCCCAAATTGTGAAATCTGCCTCACCTCCAAAAGGCAGAAAAACTCACAGACTCCAGGCTTGTAGTTTTAAAGGTATTTAGTGACGTTTTCCTGGAGATGTCTGGGTAAAGCTCAGCTTAAAGCTCTTTCACCCAAAAAAAAAGGATATAAAAAAATAAAAGAGTGAAGTTATTCTATGATCTTGTTATCTCTGTGGGAGAAAAAAGAAAGAAGTGGTAAATACATGACAACAATTGCTTTTTACCTTTCCATCACTCCAAATATTGAATCTCGCCCTGGCTGAGTCCCAGATGGTGAAGCATTTAACTTCATTTTCTAACCTCTTTTGGGGCTCCGTTTAATTTATTAAGAGGTTACTCTCAGGACAGATCAGGCGACACGTAAGTGTAAATTGAGCCTGGTGTATCTGTGATTTACTAACTGGGTGACTGGAGACTGGAGGTGGTGGCTCTGCAGCACAGGGTGTGTGCTGGGTGCCTGTGGAGACGGCTGGGAGAGAGCCCCAAATCTCAGGATTTCCTTGCCCACCATGGTGTCACATCTTAGGGCTTCTTGCTGTCTCTGCTCCGGGCTGTGCAAGCAGCCAGCTCAGATTTCAGCTCCTTCCCCAGCCCCAGCCCTGGCCTGGAAGGGAAGGTCTTGGTCATCACTCTGATGAGCACCTTCAGCTCTTCCACATCAATATTCCCTCCCTCTTTTTCTTCTCCTATTGCAGGAATTCACGCTCTTTCCTGGCCCCACTGCTTCCCATTGAGCTGAGTGTGTACCAGAGCTGGAAACCAGCAACAAATCCTTGTTTTCCAGGCTTTTCATGCCTTTTTAGTTATTGCTCCATCCAAGGCACTGCACCACCCCCTGCTGCTGCCCCATCACCTGCTCCTCACGGTCATGACACCACCAGCCACACTTGTGGTCACCCTGCTAGCTCCAAAATCCAGGGATTGCCACCTGGATATTGCACTCCATGGGAATTCCTTCAAGGAATGGCCACCAAGCCAGCGCTGGTGCAGGAGCATCACCTCCTCTTCATCACCTCCTCTTCATCACCTCCTCTTCTCTGTGCCCAGCAGAGCTCGGGGATAAAACCTTCCAAGAGGGGACTGGGAACATCCAGGCTGTTCCCAGGTGAAGGAAGAGTGACCAGTGACCTCACTGCAAGTGACAGGAGCGGGATGTGTGCCAGGGAGAGCTGGTGGAGGCCATGGAGCTGCTTTCTGCTCGGCCGCTGTTTTATTGTAGCTTTTGGAACGCGCCGGGGCTGCGGTTATTAATTTATTATTATGTGAATTCCAGCTGTTGAAATCCCGTGTTTTACCCCTGATCAGGAAAAACAGCCACTCTCTGAGACTGAGAGTGAGTGGATTTTGGAGTTGGCAGTGCAGGAGCATCCACCCAAGCTGGTGGCGTTGGCCAAGGGGGGGATTTAGGATGATGCCCAGGGCACGGGGAAGGCGATTTGGAATTTGGCAGAGCACGGGGCTGGATCTCCACAGCTGGGGGGAGCTGAAGAGCTGCTGAAAAGGGCTTTGGATTGAGCAAACCTCCTCCGAGGCAGGGCAGGGGCTGTGCTGGGGAAGGGGAGTGCAGAGACCCGGCCATATGTTTGAGGCCAGTCATTATAAATTACCCCCACTCCTGCCTCGCTGTCCAAGTGTGTTTTATTGGGAGCAGAGAAAAACCCACGCCCTCAGCTCCAAGGGATGGCTTGGCTTGTGACATCTCCCCAGCATCTCCCACAGGTAAACCCAATTCTCCCACCCTCCAGCAGCACCTTGATCTGGCATTTTGCAAGCTGGCCCGGTTGGCTTTCCCTGTCCACTGCTGATCCTCGATGTTTAAACCAATTACACAGACATTTAAGTCTCTTTCACATGCCAGCACATGGCCCTTGTAAGCCTTCAGGGTTGGGGGCAAGCAGGGGGGTGTTGGCTTTTGCGAGCAGTGTGTACATTAATTCCAACGTAAAGAGCTGCAGTAAATCACTTAATGCCTGAATCAAGTCAGTTGTTGTTGTTTTGGTGAATTGGGACCATATTGGGGACTATAATAACCTAATAATGGACAGTGCAGGCATAGACCACACTGTAATGTATATTGTAGGGAATATGGTAATAGTCTGAAATGGCAATTCTCCTAAATAAATAGCACATCAACTTACTTAAACCTAATCATAAATGGGACAAATTGGACCCATGTGCAAACAGAAACCTGAGCAGAACACAGGAGTTAAAGAAGCCATTGTTTCCCAGCCTGACCCTGGGCAGAGAAAGCCTGTGTCAGGTTACATCTGTTAAAATGATTCTAATGCCAGCCCAGTATTTTAATTATAAATATATAAAACATTTAATAAGAAGACATTCTGGGCTTTCTAAGCCTTTAAAAACTGGATGTGGGCGGAGTGGGTAGAATGGTATTCCATGTGCCCCAGACAGAGTGCCAGCGTATAATGATTGAATGTTTTCCTGTAATAAATTGAAAAAATCTGGTTTGTAAGAATGGATCCAAATCACTTGGCATTAGAAAGGTAATTTGTTACCTAGCTTCCTCTTGGAAACGGACTGCTTCCAAGTTTGCTGGAACTTAGTTTCTAGGGACTGTGATGTCCAAAAAGAGAAAGAAAGAGCAACCAGGATGCTCAGGGCTCTGATGTTAAAACACACACACTGTTTTTTCTGCCTCTCTCATTTTTTTTTTTCTTCACAGTTTTCCAGTCCTCCCTCTCATGGCTCCAAACACAAGATTCAGCAGCCAAAAAAAGAGGGAAAAAAAAAAAAAGAGGTTACTCAGGACAAAAGCCAGATCTATAGCCACCTTCTTTGTACCTTTCCAAATCTCAAGCCTGCTTAATTATGATTAATTGCCACATGGATAATCAGATACAGTTTCAAAAGGTTGGAGATGACAGTCCAAGGACACCAGGGAAGAAGGAAGGTTCGCCTTTGTTACAAGCAAAAAAGAAGAAGAAAAAAAAAATATATACCAGGTCCCTTCCTCAGCCCATAACCTTTTCTTATTTTAACAATTCCAAACGGAATTAATACCATCAGTATATTGTTCCTGCTCCTGGGAATTGAACTTCAACTGTACAATTTCTGCAGCTGTCAGTTTTTGCAGCCCTCCTGTCAATAATGCAATGTTGGGGTGCCCTTCTTCTTGAATGAAAGCAGTTTCAAGTTTCTGCTTTATGTCTGTGCTTTCTGGGTGGTGTGACATGATGAGAAAGTATAAAAAATAATAACAGCAGTTAAAAAGCTTCCACTCTTGACTTAACTGGATCAAATGTAATAGACTACAGTCTTTTCTCCTGATTTCCTTTGCTTGTTTTAGAAAACACTGTGAAAAGTGCAGGAGATTTTGTCTTGCCAGCTCTTTCCTCCATTTAAAATCCCTTTGGCTAAGTCAAGGATCACAGTATGTCATTTCCAGCCTAACAGAAGTGCTGGGCCTTGTTCAGCTCCTATTACTAGGAGGCAAATCCCTAGGTTGCAGGCGCCAGTGTTTCTGCGTTTGGCTCCATTCCCAGTATTGTTTCCTTCATTACATTCCAGAGTGCCTCTCAGCCAGTTAATGTTTGCACTGGGAGGTCCAAATATCCAGCAATCAGCACTGAACTTTTCTCTTTTTGTTGAGAATTGCAGGTTTCAAATGCAATCACTGGCTTTAAAGAAAAACTTACAGGTGAACACAACAGCACTAATTTCCATTTTATTCACTAACAGTTATATTTTCGGCAGTTTCTCCATATGCACTCGTAAAACGCCTTCAGAAGATGTCTGGCTTTTTCAGACCTTGTGCAGGCTGGAGTTGTTTAGGAATTTTGGGGTAAGGGCTGCCCTCTGCACATCTGTCCCACCCCAAAACCCCCGTCAGCACAACGCCCATGCTCGGGCATTAATGCTGGAAATTCCTCCTAATAATACAAACACACCCTTATTTTTATTTCAAACATACAGAAATCTATTTTAGTGGCTGAAGAGAGTGGATGCAATAATTTAGGTGGTGTGAAGGGTCAATGTCAGGCTCGGCCCTGTGAGGTTTGGTTTCTAAATTACTTTTGGTATCATTTTATTTTCTCTTGGTGTCATTTAATTGATAGAGCAAGGACAGCTTGCAGCCTTTTGTGCTGTTTTAAGCACTGGGAGGCATGGAGAGAATTCATAGTTGTTTTTTTTTTTCTATGAATATTGAATATTTTCCCATGTGTCTGGTCATGGGTGGCTCCATGAGCTGCTCCCAGGATGGATGGACACCCCTGAGAGCAGCATGCTGAATTTTCCTGATGCCTGAAACTCCTGTAAACAGCAAGAAAACTTCCTGCAAATGACAGAGGAAAATATCTTTATTTTCAGAAGCTGTGCCAGGCTGCACCTCAGGCAATTTGAATTGTACTATAGGAACACTGTCAATAAGACAGCCCTGTGTAGTTTCCTTTCTACAGGTTTACTCTTAAGTTACAAGAACCAACCACAGGCTGTCGGCTCGATTACACAATTAAATAAGTCCACGATATTTCCTCATGGGAAAATGCTAAAAAAAAGGCCAAAAAAAAAAAAAAAAGGGCAGGTTGGGAAATCCTCAGTGTTTTCCATAAAGCCTCCAGCTATGCTTCCACCCCTGATCATATGTCATATGGATGGTGTCACCGTGTCCTAAGGGTGCTCGCTCGCAGCGATGAGATCGGATTCAGGGAAGTGGATATGCTCAGGGAGAATACTAATGCTAACTCAGCCTAAATAACAACACTGCCAAAGGAGGCAAGCAAGAGATGAAATACAGCGGATTTCAGGAGGCAACAAGCTCTCATTTATTAAGATCACAGGCATTTTACAGGTTACAAATCATAAAGCAGAAATAACTTCATAATATACAGGTCAGGAATGTGCCTGGGATATTGAGGAACTATTTCCTTGGCAATAATCTGCCAGAGATAGTCAGGAGCGTGCGTTCTCTGGCACAACAAATCACTGCTGATTAATTTTGTCTGCCTTTGTCTCAGGGAAGCGACGAGACACTCCAGTGTGTGTTTTGTACTTACTCCACTTCCGCGCTATTCTTCCTCGGCGCATAATTTTTTGCAAGATAGGCCAAACACAATGCTCTTTGTTTTACCCCTTTGACATCATTTTTGCCTGAGCACAGCCTGCCTGACTCAGTTAATTCAGCAGAACCCAGGCACAGGCTCCTGTGGCAGCCCAGCCTGGAGGGTGATGCTGCTCTGAGCCCAGAGAAGGATTTTTGGGAGAGGAGCAGCCCCTCTGCCACCAATGGAAAAAAGGCACCCAGCAAGATGTAGAAGGCTTTGTCATGATGAACCCATAGCAGCAACAACAAACTGGAAACTTTTTCCTCTCTGCTGGCACTCAGGGATAAATCCCAGCTCTGGCCATGGAAATTACAGCAAGAAAGGAAACTGGAGTTTCTTTATTGAGGAGCAGCAGAAGCAGGGCTGGATGCAGCTGGGAAGATGTGGGAAGGGCTGGACAGCACTGTGGCATCTTTCCCCAGGCTTTATTTGTTGGATCCTGGAGCCAGCCAGGCTGGATGGTGGTCAGCCTCACACAGGAACCTCACAGCACCCCTGGAAGGAAAATAAATATGATAAACACCAAAGAAAACGTCAGACCCCACAAGTTTTCTAACATCAACTTAATATTCACCACTATTAAACATCTACAGATCAGAAATGGAGTTCTCTCAAGGCAGGTGCAAATTTCCCCAGGCAGCCTGTGCTGGTGGTGCTACAATCACCAGTTATTGTTGGAGTATTCTCTGCACTTTCCTGAAGTTTCGGTGCTTTGATAAAGATTCCCTGCTCCAGACTGGTCATAGTGAATCACCCTGAAAGAGAGAATGTTCAGGAAGTGAGAGAGGTGCGTGGTAAATCACAGGAGGACCCGAGCAGGCAGAATTCACTGCTGTGACAAAAACACCGAGCAGGGACATCCAGAGGAAGGAGGTTTTGAAGTGTGTTCACCCAAGAGGGACATTCCCATCCTTGGGCACTGCCAGGGATCCATGGGCAGCCACAGCTGCTCTGGGCACCTGTGCCAGGGCCTGCCCACCTCACAAGGAAAGGTTTCTTCCTAATATCCCATATAATCCTGCCCTCTGGAAGTTAAACCTGCCCTCTCTCAGTTTGGATTGCTTCAGGCAGAGCAACATTTTGGTTTTGGGCTTCCTTACAAACATCAGACTTGGAGCAGGTTCTGTTCAAGCTCTGCTCTGGCACAGAGGCCTTGCAAGGGAATCCAGACTGGGGGATGTTAATTGTGCCAAGTTCATGGTTTGACACGATCTGGCAGAAAAGGAAGGTAAAATCCATGAAGTTTGGCAATGTCCTTGGAGATTTTGTCCTCGAGGAAATCCACCTGGAGACAAAGAAAATGCCTGGAGTCAGTCACCATTTGGCTGAGGGATCTTCAAAAGTCACCTCCCACCTC
This sequence comes from Zonotrichia leucophrys gambelii, assembly GCF_028769735.1. Lineage (NCBI taxonomy): Eukaryota > Metazoa > Chordata > Aves > Passeriformes > Passerellidae > Zonotrichia > Zonotrichia leucophrys. The sequence continues at coordinate 1,692,838 of NC_088176.1, read as the reverse complement.
CACATCTCCCAAATGAGAGAAAAATAATGAACCCCAACCTGGGTGATGCTGCCCCAAAAGCTGCCAGTGTGGGAAGCCTTTTCTGCCACTGTGGGTGGCTGCAGGGATTCCTGGCTCTCCTTCTTGCTCTGGGAGAGTGGAGAACACTTTTGTGGAAGACTTTTCTAAGCGGGGCTGATGGGAACCTGGAGAGGTGGCTTGTTTCTCTCTTTGCCTAATTTATCTTCCACAGGGTTGAAGCCACCACGGAAAATGGCATTGCTGTTACTGCTTCTGTTGTCAATACTCACCTCCTACTCACATTCCCAAAGCTCCCACCTTCATCCTCATCCCTTTTTCCCTCCAGAATTACAACCAAACCAAAACCTTGCTCGTAACATTTCTTGCAATTCCAAAAAAAAATAAAAAAAAGAAAGAAAACAAACAGCCAGCAGATGCTGATTTTCTCACTAAACTGCACATATTTTATAGTAATTCTCTCTGATTTTCTCCCAAGACACCACCTGACCTTCCTTTCTCTCCAACCTCTCCCAGTAGTGGCCGAACGCTTCTAATCATGTAAGACTCAGCCCATGGAAATAAGCTGCAACTAAGACAAATTTACCCTCTGACCTCAAGGCCTCTGAGAGCACAACAGAGCCCAAGAAATGTCTTTGCTGAAAGGAATACATTTTCCTTGGAATTTTAGACCAAACCAAACAAATGCTACAAAGAGAAATTTGTGATTTTTTTTCCCCTCTTTCACAAAACCACAAGTAAAATAAAAACAATTCGGTGCTTCTGAAGGGAAGAATGACAAAGTGCTTTTTCCAAGAATTTCCATGCAGCTAAAAATGGAACATCATAAATATTTTTGCTTCTCTCTATGTAGCTGCAAGTGATTTACAAACATGAATTAATTTTTAATTAATGCACTGTGATGAAACAGGGATTAGTTAGCCCACAATTTTTCAAAATTGTCCATAGACAATTTGGTTGGGAGAGCACCTCCAGAGCGAATCCTGCTCCAGTTATGGTGGGAACCCAAAATCTCTATGGTAACTGAAACAATAACCTATGGAAGAAAAGAGAAAGTTTGGGAAACCGTTGGAATAAATTTAGGCTGATTTGTTATCTGAAAATGAGGAGGAGGCTCCACATCATCTCAGCAGTCAGATTTCCATGCACCACTGAGAGCTTTGAGAGTCTCATGCCCAGTTAGCACCAGTTTAGGCCCAGTTTAGGGTGGGTTTTATGCAGAGACTGAACTGAGGTTTCCTGCCCACACCCCAACTCCTTTGCAAGACCTGGGAACAGAACTCCCCAGCCTTTCCCATCCACGAGGAGCAAAGCTTATGTTTCTCAGTCTGGATTATTATTTTCTTTTTCAGATTAAGGAAAACAGAAACGAGAGAGAAAGAAAATGGGTGACTCATGGCAGACTCTTTGCTGAAACACAGCTGCCCTTGTCCCAGGATTCTTAGAGCCTGCATCCAAAATTTATTGCAAAATAAAACTGAAACTTTTAAAAACAACCACACTAAATGATGTTTCTCTTTCTTTTTTCACATGTATTTGTGAGGCTATAGCCAGGATCAAGGGGAGGGCTGGAAACTCGAGAAAAATGGAATTCTTGTGAAATTTTCAGGCAAATTTTGCAAACCTACACAGGCTCTATTGGCTGGAAAAACTTCAAAATCATTTTGTGGTTTTCAAATCTTTGATGTTTCTGGCCTTTCTGGGATTCCTTTGGTGCCAATACAGCAGCACCCACATCACAACCCTCAGGTAATGTTGTATTTTTCCTCTGGTGCTGTTGGAAAAGTCCAGGAAATCCCGTGTCCAATGATCCCAAATCAGAAAGCGAAAATTCTGTGGACGTGTGAGTATCCACTCCTAAATTTAATGGTGCCATTTTTACATTTTAGGGAAACCATTCCACAATTTGCTGCAATATTTCTGCTTTCAAAACACAGACTTTAGGCCTGACTTGCAGAACTTTGGATTTCTGAGATTAAACCTGGCTGGATCAGGAACCTCGCTCAGAACTGACAGAACCCCAAAGCTTGAGCTGCTCCTTAAGCCAGGACAGCACACTGGCACTGCACAGTGCCTAGAGAGAAGGGGAAAATGATATTATGGCAACAAGGAGCGCTTCTGAGGCAGCTTTTACTCACCCTGAGTAAAGGAGGAGAGATTTGGCTGTGATTGATTGATTGATGTTTGCAACCTCCCCTCCCATAACCACGCTTAGCAGGAAACACGTGCAGAAGGTGCACAGGGAGACAGCACAGAGGAAAATGGGAGATGGGAGGGAGAGAAGGATGACCTGGTTTTGCTTCCAAGCTGATTTTACATCACTTTAACAATATTTAGTTACATTTCTGTTTAATAGAGCTGCAGCAGTTGGATTGAGATTTTTATTGTTGTTCTCTGAGTAATTTAAATTTCTTTTAAAGAGTTCGTGGTGGTTGTTGTTGTTTTTTTTCCAAAGACTTTGTGACCTTCTTCCATGAGTTTATTTTAGATATAGTGGAATGTCCCAGAGAAAATTCCAAATGGTCCTTAATAGATGAAATGTTTCCAGAAAGGAGAAATTCTCAGTGGACTATGAAACTATTTTTCAATCATGGTGTATGGCACACAAACCACAGCTGAGGGTTTTTTTCAGTAGGAAACTATTGCCCAGTGGGTTAAAAGAAAATAAAGGATAATGGGATTTTTCTGTGAGGCTGGAGCCGTTTGCAGGGGTTTGCTCCCCACTAGATGTCACTGGAACTGTTTGAAATGTTTGGAACAAACAGCCCCAAATTCCCCAGGTTTTGGGCTTCCTTACAAAAGTCAGACTTGGAGCAGGTTCTGCTCAAGCTCTGCTCTGGCACGGGAGCCTTGCAAGGGAATCCAGACTGGGAGATGTTAATTGTGCCAAGTTCATGGTTGGACATGGACTGGGGGAGAAGGAAGGTAAAATCCATGAAGTTTGGCGATGTCCTTGGAGATTTTGTCCTTGGGGAAATCCATATGGAGACAAAGAGAATGCCTGGACTCAGTCACCATTTGGCTGAGGGGTCTTCAAAGACAAAGCAGAGTCCTGCAGAAAACTCTGTGGCACCTTTTGCTGAGTCAACAATGGCCAGTGCTGGGACAGCCACACCATGGAGTGCAGGTGACAACTGGGCGCCACCTGATCCTCCATCAAAACCAAAAAATCCCAGAAACTTTGAGAAGCCATGTCCTGAGATTTTCCGTGGCTGTTCTCAGCTGTTCTGATGCTCACCCCATGCCACAAAGGAAAACCCCTCAGATTATCAAGTCCACCATTTAAATTCCCCCTGTAGTTCCAACTGACTACAGGAATCTTCTTCCATTCTTATTCAAAATTCAGTTTAGTGTGATTATGTGGCCATGCATCAAATATGGCAGTATAATATGTCCTTTCATCTACTTGCCATAATACATCCCTTTTAGTGCCACATAAATCCCTGGAAATATCGCTGTCTTCTGCTCTTGAGATCCTTCATGTGCCTCTTTGCCTTACTGCCTTCCTCTCCTATTGTTTCTCCAAGCTGAATTAATTCCCTTTTTTCCCCCCAGTGTCGCTGCTCTGCTCTTGCTGCTGCTTCTGAGAAGGCACCGGTGAAAGTATGGCCCTGCCAGCGCCACCATGAGCTTTCCAGTGCCACCACGACCATTCCAGTGCCACACAGCTCTCCAGTGCACCACAACTCTCCCAGTGCCACACAACCTCTCATGCACTATGACCTCCAGTGCCACCACAGCCTTCAGTGCCACCACAGCTTCCCAGCGCCACCATGACCATTCCAGTGCCACCACAGCCCTCCCAGTGCCACCATGATGCTCTCGTGCCACCATGACCATTCAGTGCCACCACAACACTCCAGTGCCATGACCCTCCCAGTGCCACCACAACACATCCAGTGCCACCACAGCCCTCCCAGTGCCACCACAACCCTCTCAGTGCCACCACGGCCCTCTCAGTGCCACCACAACACATCCAGTGCCACCACAGCCCTCTCAGTGCCACCATGACCATTCCAGTGCCACACAACCCTTCCAGTGCCACCACAGCCCTCCAGTGCCACCAAGCTCCCAGTGCACACAACCCTTCCAGTGCCACCACAGCCTCCCAGTACCACCATGACCATTCCAGTGCCATCATAACCCTCCCAGTGCCACCACAACTCTCCCAGTGCCACCACAACCTCCCAGTGCCACATGATCCTCCCAGTGCCACACAGCCCTCCCAGTGCCACCATGATGCTCTCAGTGCCACCATGACACTTCCAGTGCCACCACAGCCCTTTCAGTGCCACCACAACTCTCCCAGTCCCACCATGACACTCCCAGTGCCACCACAGCTCTCCCAGTGCCACCATGACCCTTCCAGTGCCATCACAACCCTCCCAGTGCCACCATGATGCTCCTGGTGTCACCATGACACTTCCAGTCCCACCACATCCCTCCCAGTGCCACCACAGCCCTCCCACTGCCACCACAGCTCTCCCAGTGCCACCATGACCCTCCCAGTGCCACCATGACACTTCCAGTGCCACCACAGCCCTCCCAGTGCCACCACAGCCCTCCCAGTGCCACCACAGCCCTCCCAGTGCCACCATGACCATTCCAGTGCCACCACAACCCTTCCAGTGCCACCACAGCCCTCCCAGTGCCACCACAGCCCTTTCAGTGCCACCACAACTCTCCCAGTGCCAGCGCAGCTCTCCCAGTGCCACTATGACCCTCCCAGTGCCACCATGACCCTCCTAGGGCCAGCACAACTCTTCCAGTGCCATCATAACCCTCCCAGTGCCACCACAACCCTCCCAGTGCCACCACAACCCTTCCAGTGCCACCACAGCCCTCCCACTGCCACCACAGCCCTCTCTAATTCTTCCTGATTTCCCCCTTTAGTGAAACTCCAGTTTGTGACTCTCTCTCCAGGGTTAATCCCGTTGCCACCAAAGCTCCTTGCCTTGTCCCAGCCAGGAGATGGGGGCCACCAGCCTGGCTGTGCCCCCCACCAGTGACACAGCCCCACACCCCTGCCCAGCCACCCCCCTGTCTGCCACAGAGCTGTGATTTGTTTAATTAATTAGTGATCTAATTGTGCCACCTCAGCATAACCCCTTTGTAGGCATCATTGAGTTATTTGGGAGACACTCAACAAAAAAGGGTCCATTCCCCTATAAAATGTCTGAATTAAGTTGTTATGATATTAAGCCAGCAAACTTTCATCCTATTCAATATTCAGTAAATTTAAGAAAATGAATTGAAGCTCTTTGCCTATTTTAATATGTGCTCCTGAAGACATTTTCCCATTTTTTTATGGTTTAATTAAAGCCTCATGGCAATGGTAGGCTTCTTCCTACCTACTATGCCAGTGGTTAAAAATTACAGGGTTTCAAGTACCCTGCATGGCTTTAATTGCTCTGCTGAAGATAAAAGAGCAGCAATATTTTTATCACAGCAGCAAAATTAAAAATGAGCCCCCACCTTGCCCCTGCCCCACACACTGATGTCCAGACCTTGACTCATGAGATATTTTGGGAATATTTCTTTCTGCCTTGTATCCTGGAGAGCAGAGGAACTTCCCTGCCCCATTTCTTAATATTAAAAAAAAATAATAAAGTGTAGAAATCTCTAAATAAAGAAAGTCCTGGAAGAGAACATTCAAAGCAGGACAATGCAGAGGAAGGTTACAAGTATATTAGGATAAGGGCACCACAATTATATGAAGAAAGTCTGGAGAGAAAAGATTACATTGTTCTGACAACAACATTTTTCAAACATTTAGACCTTTAATATCATTAATTTAAAGTACAAGATTAAATATTTTATGCAAATATTAGACAACAGCAAAGAGCTCCGCATATTAGGATTTAAAACAAATTGAAAGCATGCAAGACATATTCATTTCTTAAGCAGTTTAGTTAAAAAATCGGTATTGTCTCTATTAGGATTAACTGACAGTAACTCTTTGTGTTCAAATGGATTTAACTTCACTGTGGTTTGTTTTCCCGATATCATTGTCCTCCAATAATCGTGGATAAAGGGAAATGTAAAAGGACAGATCAAGTCAAAATATATCTTCACATCATAAACACAGAATTATGTTTAAATTTCATTACTAAATGGGATTTCAGCTTCATATACCATGCCTAATCCTGCACTATAAAAGATGTATAAAACCTCCTGACAAATTCTAACAGACTTTGTGGAAGTTGCACATATTGATTAAAACATCAAGGAGCTACATACAAACCAATAATGAATTACTTCTTGTTGGAAGATAAAACTTTGTGATATTTAAAATTACAGACTTGAAAGTAAGTAAAATTACCCCTAATTATGCAGAAGGGAGCAACACCTTAGCAGTAAACAAGATAAGCACCTCAAACAGCACTAATAATTTTAATTAACATTTTCTAGTCTCCTTTCACCTCCTCTCAAGGTCATCTGCTACCTTTCCCTGGTACAACATTACAGCACAGTGTTAAAAACTTACATTCCATTACTAATTGCTTTGATAAGCCCAAAAAAAATTCTTTTTTTTTTTCTGCTTTCTAAATCACTGAATCTCCTGCAAAAGCAAATTTTGCATCGTGTAAAACTGTCAGGAAAGGCTTTGCAGTGAACTGCTCTCAAAAATCAGATTCCAGCAGCTGGGATTCCTTTGGTTATTTGGGGCCCGATTCTGACCACCAGAGGCAAAATTATTCCAGGAATTCTTTAGGAATCTGTTGATATTTCAGGTGTAAATATAAATATTTGGATTGGACCCAAAGCGTTGAATATTCAGATTGCAATCAAAGTTCAAAAGACTCCTGAGGTGTGAACACTGAAAATGGAAATTTGGGAAAACGTGATAATCTGCACAGTATTTGTGTTAATTTTTTTTCTTGAGCACCGATGAATAAATGCATGTTCAAGACTCATGACCTTGCTAAACTCTTTCTTTTCTCTTCTAAAAAGTCCAAAAGTTGGTCAGGAAAGGGCTTTGTTATATCAGTGGGTTTGTTCCATGCCACAAATTTCATGTACGAGGTCACTTGGAATATAATGTGTAGTGAAAGAATCTCATTAGGCTAAAATGAATGTAAAATGTGTCAATTTGATCCAAATGAGAACTGTAGTAAAACCATGTTTGATGTTCATGTGCAATAAATCTTTAACATTTGTCTGTAAAGTATTAGAGAACCCAGAGGGAAATCTCTATTTGTGATAGCTGCACATTTCCAATGATTTTTCCTATAATCCTTTGTTGACATTTAGCATATGGCAACAGAAAAGAAGATCCTAAAATGAGAATTATTACTTATTATTCAAAGGTAAACAAGATGGGCACCTTGAATATAAGGTTTTTAGGCTGAAATGATGAGAACATCCCTCTGGCAGGAGGAATTGCTCATCCTTCAGTAACTCCTTGGTGGAAAAGTGACATCAAAGGTGCCCTACCTGCCCGTCACTCAAATGTTAAAATGTCTGATGGCCCCGTCCTGCCCGTTGGGTCGGATTTTGATATATTCATATTGTTAATTACTGTTGTATTTCAATTTTCTCTCTAGTATTTTTGTTCATTCATAATAGCTTTATGCTTCAGCGGACCGAAAGGACTAAAATGAAAGATTTCCAAGATTTCTTCTGGGAGTAATTTACAAAAGACCACAATTTTTTAATTGCTCCTGATGTTTAGTTCTGGATATCTGGAAGAGGAGAAATCAGCCCAACTCTTTTGGTTGCCACACCAACCATAGCAAATTTATATTTTTTTGCTCTCCCTCGCTCCTTGCACAGCCCACCATCCCTGTTTTGAGGGCTGAGCTGTAGCAATGTCGTGGTGTTTACATTTCTGCAGCTCACACTTGCCTTCACAAGAGAATTATGAGTTATTTACATCCTTTGAGGAGGCTCAGGGAATAATGGGTGAAATGTCAGAAATAATTATGAGAAATCGAGGCATTTCATTTGAGCAGGAGAAGAAATACATAACTTCTGCTGGATGACTAAACTTGAAGTGCCACGAGATTGCTGCACGATGAGATCTGGCTCGCGATTATCGCAGCATTTTATAAAAACCAAAACAACCTTAAAACACTTGCATGCCAAAGGTTGCAACACAGGCTTTGGCAGGAAGCACGAAAACGCTCCAGCATGGGAAAAGTCTCAGAGCAAACTCGCATCTGTGCTGATTTAGGATTTTACACTGGAGCACCAGCAGCTTTCTGAAGCCAGGCTCGGCTTTCTGGCCACAGTCGTGGCAGGGAAGCTGCTCAGCATCAGCCCTGACAAAGCCCCTTCCCCATCTGCCCCCAGCCCCTGGCTTTTGCAGCGTCCGTCCATCCCCTTGTTGCTGTGCAGGCTCTTTATCAATAACTGTGGTGTTCTCAGCAGAGTTTTCTTTGGCTTGCTGTCTGCTTTACAAAACCGCTGCATACTTGACAGCTTGCCCCAGTTCAAAATTCTTCGGTCAGAGAAAGCCCGGAGAATGAAACAGTATCTGGTGTTGTAAAATCTTGACCAGATTCTGAAATATTGCCTAAGCCCCTGTCAGCTCGAAGGTGATTTCTCCAGGTCATGGTTTAGAGGGAATTGATGGGACAGTCTGGGACTGCTCAGGCTGCACTATATCTTTTTCAGGAGTGCACGTAGTCACCTTTAGCACTCACTGCTCTCCAATCCTCTCTGCCTTCGACAGCACATTTACCTCCACACGCAGATTACAAGCTAAAACACGGAGAAACCAATCCAAAAAAACAGTCCCTGTGCCCACTGCCTTTTCATTCCTCTGCTCCTATCGGAGGGATTATCAATTACCAAATAAACCAGGGGAAAATTCCACCTGAGGCTGCAGCAGAGACAACAACACCCAGTGCTGCATCAAACACTTCATCCCAGTGCTCTCAGCATTTTCCCAGTGCTGCCTGGTCCGTGATCCAGCTGCAGGAACTGAGGCACAGGGATCTGAAAGGTTCATCTATCCAAAGGTAAATTTGATATAAAATACAAATCCCAACATCGTGTCCTTCCTATTCAAAAACCCACAGACGGCACATCCAGCAGCTCTAAAATGTAAAAAAGATCATTCATGCTAAAAGCTATTTTAAAATCTATCTGATTATATAAATATATATACAAATATATATAAATAAATACATAAATATAAATAAATATATATTAAATGTATATACAAATATATATATATATAGATATGCTCTGATGTAATTTCAAACTGAACTTGCCAGTTAAAAGGCTCTGGGTGAACATAAACATTTTCGAATATTCTCATTATAAGCCTGGAGTAATTCAAGAGCTTCCATCAACAAGTGCTTGATAAAATTTTAAGTTCTGCTTAAAATCCCACTGAAACAAAACACAACCTTTGGTATTCTGCCAAATAAGGGGAAGATCTGAAGAGGAGTCAGAATAGATCGTCCAGCTGACTATTATAAATTATAAATTATAAATCATTACATTAAGTTCCATATATTTATGACACAAGCTCTGACTATTGCACTTTTTTGCAGGGAATTTTCCTGAAGGCAAATCACAGCAGAGCTGCTCGTTCCTTTGGAGAAACTGCGCTGGCCCCGATAAGGCCAATAACCCCTCCAGTTTGGTGGCAACTCCTACAGACTTAATTAGAAAGAAAAAGACCTAATTCTGCATTTTCCTTATCAACCTCGGGCCTTTTTTTTGTACTGCATCACTACTCTCTTAAATTCTCAGAGTTTCACCCAGCTCTGGGCAAGCCAGGAGTGCCACAAGGACCGATTGTGCAGATTTTGGGAGTGAAACATTGCACTGGTGCTCCTGAGCTGCCTTCCCAGTGCTTTGGTTGGGATGGGTAGGGCTGGCTTGATTTGTTGGTTCAGGCTGGATTAAGATACTCCTGGTGCTTGAAATCCTTGGTATTAAAGGGGTTTTTTATCCTTTTTTTGGGTAGTGACTCAGCAAAGCCTCTGCAGTGGGGCGGCCATAGGAGCTCACATCCCTCCCTACACCTCCTGAAGGAAATTCCCAACGAGGCTGTGATGCTGCTGTCAGGACAAGAAATTCCTAAGGATGTGCCTCACTTGGCTTTCCAGACACTGGCACCAGTGGATCAGGCACGTTGCTTTTAATATTCTTAATAGATCTTTTTTTCCTTGGCCTCACTTTATTCCCCTCATTTTGAAACTCTTGACAGCCTTTCATCAAAAGTTTCTGACAAACTCAAAGAATATCTGAAATGGGCACTAATAATTTAGTACTGTAATTTTATGGGTATTTTAAAATTCCTGGGTATTACTATTATTTTATGAAATGATTTTTCCTCCTTTTCCTTGCTCTTTCTTCCTATGTTCTCATGGAATTATAGGTGAAATGTATTTCTTGGCTGCTGCTTCATCTTTTGTTCATACAGTTAAATATTGCACTGGTTCAAGATTGCACGAGGCCCCCACATTAAAATTTTATTGTATTTTTGTATTTATTTTTGGCCCGGATCTGGGGGCCTCTCAGGTCCAGGTCTTGTGTAATTTTATTGGCTTGTGGGTGGAGGAAAGAACAAAAATGAGGTTTGTGGCCAGAATGTTATCTTTGGCCATAGGCAGCTATTTGGGGGCCTGATTCTGCTCTGATTCATAAGCAAGTAAATCTCAAGGAGTTCCAGTGAAAATGAAAAAGCTGCAGTGATGTAAACCCGATGTAAATTAGAGGAGAATTACCTCCGTGGTGGATGCTATGTAAGCGTTTTGCTATTTATGATTTAGCTGGGAGCTGTTGACTGGCCTCTCTAAAGATAAGAGCCACCTATAACTCAGTGGTGAGCATCTTTTTTCCCTTTTTGACTAATGTCTGCTTGCTAAAAAAGATTAAAACTGGGGTTTTTTATGAACTCTGAGTAACAGAGCTGAGACTACAAAGCTCATCAAGCTGAGAACTGCCCCTGAATTTTGGTGACCTCTCCCTTGAGCAATAAGCACCTTATTCTACCCTACACCCATGCTTTAAAACCTGTTGAATTCAAGTATTAGAATCCATAGATTTCAGGCTTAATCTCTTTGTTTTATGAAATACTTTTCACACGGCCACCACCGAGTGAGTGGTTGCCATCCCAGTGTGAGTCATGGCCACTGCATCCTTTGCTCCTTCCTGCCTGGTTTGCATCCATCACCACAGCCCCTTTCCTCCCCAAAACCTGTGTCCCCCTCTCCTCTTTGCACATTTATTCCTGTCAGGAGTTTGGCTTGGAAATGACTTCTCCTGCCAGCCAAACCTTCTTATTCTACACTTTCAAATCCTTATGAAATTTGGCTCGCCTTCCAAAGCTAAGCCTCAGCTCCCTTGTTACTCTTCTAAATATAAAACATTTTTATTGCATTAAGCCATGTTGAAAAGAAAAAGGGAAAACAGGGAAAGGGAAGAAAGCAAATCCCTGCACCCAGTGTGAAGGAAGAGGTCGGGATTGCACAGGAATGGATCAGGTCTTTGTTCTGTTGAGGTATTATCCCCCTCGCACTTGCTTTTTGCTCCCTCTCCGTATTCCTCCTTGAGCATCTCCCACTCTGAAAAACCCAAATAAACTCATCACTGAAGGAGTTGTTTCCAGGCTGATCCAGAGAGTTTGGGAAATGGGAAAACCCATCCCACCATTGATCCTGCTGCATCTCTTCCTAAGGAGAAAACTGTTTTCTAGGGAGCTCAGTTAACACCTTCCACTTACATCAAACTTAATTTTCCTGTATAGCTTATGCAACTTTGAAATGAGTTATTTATAATTTTCAGTCATTATTTCAAGTGTCATTTTAATCATTTCAACAAAGAAGTTTCTTAATATTCCCAATAATGGCTCTTGTCACTTTAAATATTAAAATTTGCATTAGGGATTCCCTTGGCTACATCTGCATTATTTGCATGATAGATTGTGTGCATGTCTCAGTCTATATATATGTGTGTATATATATGTATATAAATTTATATACAGAAATGAATTTATGAATTTTAAGGAAAAATGAGGCAGCTTTAAATGATCCCATCTGCTTTGAAAGCACTATGACAAATGCCAAAGTGATTAGTGATAAGTAAGTTCCTAACACTCCAAAATTAAAAGCTCCTAATTTTCAACTTTAAATAAATCCTTATTGTATAGCAGAAATAATTCCTCACAAAGTGTTTCCAACATTCAGAGAATGCTTTTAGGACATCCAACATTAACATAATTTTTTCGACTGCGGTTCTCACAGGACATCTGATGAAGTCTCTACCCTTAATTTTAATTGCGTAGGCTGCATTCTTAATTAAAAACTGTACAAATGGATTTTATGCCATGCCAAAAGAAATCTGAGTTCATTAGTTATAAAACCCTTTAAAAATTGATGTAAATATGTGAATTCTTTAAAAGTTTGAACTCAGCGTCCTCATTTATGTTGAGTAGCCTTTTATCTAGAGAATAATGAAGTCAATACAAATTAAGATAGGCTGAGTTTTACTTTTCCCTTTTCCTTCTCTTTTTTCCCCTCTCTTTTTTTGGTGAATGAGGGTGATGGGAGTCAAAGAGTGTGAAGGTTGTGTCTTTATGTCACGATGTTTTTCCTTGAAAAATCAAATTCATTTAAATTTAAACTGTGAAGAAAATTAGAGTGGGAAATGCACTGACCCTTTTGTACTGGGTTATATAAATATAAGTTCATATATCTTTTATTAATTCTTCATATTAAAGCACAATCACATCATCTCAAGCCAATAAACCCAATGGAAATCTGTCAAACTGGAACTCTGGAGGAGAAGTGTGGACATCGCTTAAAGAAATACGTGCGCCTTATTGATTTTTATTTTAAAATCGGAGGGCTGTTAATTAAAATGCTTTTCCATAACTTGTCAAGCCTTCAAATAACAAATGGTAAACTCTGAGAGGTTTGTTTAACCTGACAAATTGCTGACCTCTCATTCTGCTGGCTGCTCATCTGGCTGCATGGGAGGAACTCTGGTGCTTTTCTGGTGAGTGCCACCAACCTGACCCTGCCTGTGGTTCCTCAAGAAACCACTTGTGGTTTTAAAAACCATGGAAATGAAGGGCTCAACTTTTCCTGTGCTGGGAATTAATCTGTAGGATTTCACTTCATTTTCCAGCCTAGGAGTTTGCTGGTGGGAAGAGACATCCAGGAGGTGCCTTGAGAGCACGGGTTGCTTGTGCAGAGAAAAGGTAGAAGTGAAATTGAAATGATGGTAATGCCACTTAGCATTCAAACTCAGAGTATTTACTCTTGTACTGAAAAAATGCAAATTAAACAATATATAAAGGACCTGTACATAAAATCCCTGTATTTCTTTCCATCCCCTTCTGTGGTCTGTGCTGTTGAGCATCTCTCTCCTGGCCAAGCATGGCAGCAGGAATGTTGAAATACCACAAGAAAAGCTGTGGAAGTGCATGTGATGTTTCCAACACAAGCTGGGCCATGAAGCACCAGAAGTCTCGCAGGACAGATGCTCTTATGAGTTTCCAACCCCGTTTGGCACAGGAAAGAATTCAGATAGACTTGGGACAAACCTCAGATTTCCTCTTTGTTTTGTTTTTTTAAGGGCCAGAGTTCAGGCAACAAAACCACTCTACCTGTTTAGATATTTCCATGACTGCATCCTAAAGATCATGAAAAATATTTTCCAATGAAATTGAATATTTTGTAGCAGGAACACACCAGGCTGGACAGAACATTGGCTGTCCATCAGATTTAACCGTCCCATAATATCCTAGGAAATTAAACCAGGTCACTCAGAAAGTAGAGATGGACACCCACTAGATCAGGTTGCTTGATTTCCCATCCCTGGAAGTGTTCAAGGCCAGGTTGGGTGGGCTTGGAGCATCCTGGTCTCATGGAAACTGTCCCTGCCCATGGAACTGCATGATCTTTATGGTCTCTTCCAACCCAAACCATGCCATGATTCCATGAGGCAGGCATGTAAACTGGCTTTGGGTGATTTAAACTAAAATTTAATGGCACTCTTCCCCTGCCCAGCTCCTCTCCCACTCCCTCTGGTAAGCAGCTCACCATGTCCAACCCTGGCCACTGCTGGACTCCATGTCTTATATTCCACATCTTTTAACTTTATGCTTTGGGGATTATACAGAACAATCAAAAAAATCTTTAAAGTAGGTGTTTGATTAACTTGTGTTCAGTTTAAGCAGAGAAAAGTGAGACACAAACCATACCCCTGTCTAAGTGCAGGAAGATGCTGCACCCAGAGCACACTTCAGCCTGCATTTAGCTCATCTAACTTGAATTAAATTAAATAGCAGAAAAGCAGAGACATTGCGTGGTCCCAGAAGAAGAAAATCCACTTTCCTGACACTTCACTGCTTTCAAAGAATGGCAAGAGGATTCATCTGCAAAATGCAGATGGATTCATAAAATCAATTCATGCACCTCTTTCACAGCAGCCAGCCCTGCTCCTCCTACAGCAACTGCTCTGTGAATGGAGCCACAAAATATTTGCTAAGCAGATCTTTGGCCCCTTGTTTTTAGTAACCTTCCAGATTTTATGCCAGCTTCATGGTCTACCCAGAAGTAAAGGAAAACATTTGGTCTACAGAAAAATTCACAGAAATGGACACAAACAGTCCTGTATAATTGATAGTTTTATGAGACTGAACTCTGTAAATTTTTTTTAATCTTATCCCTCTAGATCCAGTTTATGTGCACATTTGAACAATGACTTCATATCCTTTCCAAACAGAGATTCTGGGATTCAGTCTCGTCATTTGGCCAACACAAATCCCCAAGTGCCAAGAATTTCTAGTTTTGTTTTGCTTTATGTTTGTCTTTCTCTTGTTCTTTTACAGGATTCCTCATCAAACCAGTCAGTCAGTGGAATGATTCCAGTTTGCGCCAGAAGAAGATCTGTAAATCCCTAAATCACTTTGGAGAAGTCAGGATTTTTGTCGTCTCTGACTTTCATGGTTCAGGTTCCAACGGTAAGATTTAAAACTTTATGTGCACTAAAGGAATGAGTTTGCAGAGAATTTCAAAGGATGAACTGCTTGCTTTGTGGGCCATCTTCACCAGCAGACCAGGAGGAAGGCTGCTGGAATATTCAGACACCTTTCCATTAGTTATCTCTAAATTCATGCCCTGCTCTGTCAGAATCCCATGACTTCCACAGCCATGCAGGGAGCATGTGATATTTATCACACTTTCTAGCCAAGTATTTTTCACAAAATTATTTTTTTGGATTTGTTGTTAACTGCAGCCACAAAAACACATCTAACTTTTTTTTTTTTAAGAGGCCACTTTTCCAGCTGAACCAGATCCCTGAAGCTGAATGCTGACTCTGAAGAGATGATGTTGTATTGTGTGAAATAGACTCTACTAAAGCCAAAATCTCCTTTAGTTTAACTTTTTTCACTGTGTGTGGACATACAATTACAATGCTTCATTATGGATCTTATGGATGAACTTTTAGAAATTTGTAGAGGATTTTGGCCACAAAATGGAAAACAATCCTCTCCCTTCCATCATGTTGCTGGGTCAGGAAGTTAAATTGTTTGAGATGATGCCTTTTACAGAGAGGTGGGAGCTCTTGTCTCCATGTAGGGTTAAAGATCCTTTGAAACTCACATGATAATTGGTATTTTGGTGCTGATCTTGTGATGAAGATGTGTATTTTTCTCTGCCTATGGAGAGCAAAAGGAAAGGAAAGGTGATGAAGATATACAAGGTCCAAGGGCAATATGGTCATATTAGCATGGCATTAAAGATGGGATAATTAGGAAGAGGGTATGAATGATACAACACATCAGGGAGGTAAAATTATCTAGGACAACATTCAGTTTGGCTCATAGGAACATTCTGGTCATTCATCCAGATGCCTTCAAGCTCAAAACTTCCTTTTTCCTTCCCCAAACCTTCCCAAAATGGACCAGCAGTGCCTCCATTTTTCTCTTTACACTGCTAAGTGGCGTTTTGGTTTGTTCCTACACATTTATTGTTCTCAGATAAATATTTTTTTCCTTACATCCATAGCTGAAAGAAAGGCAGAGGACCCAAATCAGGTGGTGTGATGGTACCAGCATGTGAGTGAGTGGACCAAAGGTTTGCTTTGGATTCATGTTTGAACTCACGTTGCCTGAAGAGGGACTGGAGAAAGCAGGGAGGATGTTCAGGGTAGGAAGGACCACGCACTCCCATCATCACCAGGACTGTGGATAGGGGTCACATCCCTGCAGCCCATTCCATGCTGACCACAGCAGGTCCCTTTGGTGGTAACAGCTTCTGATGAACACGACTGATCCCAGCAAGATCTGAACCAAGAACCCCGAGGTGAACAACTTTGCAGCCTCTGAACATTTTCTCAGACTGCCTGGGTTGATATTCTAGTTCCCAGACCCCCATCCCCCTCCTGGCTATAAATAGATCTCTGCTTTTAAGATTTTGCTTATTTTGCACAATGTATCTTGTCTGGAACACAATTTATATTTTATCACAACAAACAGCTACCCCATTAAGCTAACATGTATTTTTCCTGAGGTAATTAACGTACATGCCAAATTTGACAAGAGATACGTGGTGCAGTTACAGGACATATCTTAATGTAATTAACTGTATTGGTTTCCAGAAATCACAAATATAGAATTTCAGTACTTATCCATCTGTGAACTGTACAGCTTTCACAAAACCATGTTTGTTTTTTTCTCTCACTATTACTTGAACCAAAAATTACAATAGAAGCAAAATTATTTTTTAATGCAGGTTGAAATTTGAGTTTGGGCTGTGAGTGCTTACAAGTATTAATTAACCAATGAACCCACTAGTTGCTTGGCATAAAAACAACCATAAGAAACCCCTAATTACCAAGCAAACAACATTCCTGTTCTCTTGTTTAGCTTCTTTCTTTCATGGTTCAAATTGGCACAAGAGCCAGGCAGCTCGAGAGAGTCGGGAGAGCGCTGCCACGAGAGGATTTTAATTTATTGACGGCTCTTGCCCTACTGTACAGTCAGCGCTGCTATTTGAGCGTAATGGATGGAACAGATGTTTGACACTGCAGCACCTCTTCATAACTTCACTCTTCAAAAACAGTTTTACAAGTGCTCGCTCGCGTTGGTTCCCATTCAGCACAGGAAACTGAGGTCATGCTGAAACATGAGGCCCGGGCAGGAGCTTGAACTCATGTGCACTGCAGCTGGGCCCGCGGCCTCCGCGCGCCGCGGCCATCGCGGAGCCGCCGTCGCTCCCAACGCGGGGACAAAGGATCCAAACCGTTGACACCCTCACTGTAACATCTGCACAGGGGAAAATGTGAACCCTAAAAATCCCTTGATGGCTAAACATCAAGGTTTCCCCACGGTTAATTTTGCTCATCATCCAAGCGGCCATTTTGTAGTAATTTCTTTGTGTTTCGGTATCAACGCTGAAGTTTTCTGGACTGTATTTTTCTTAGTATTGCTTAGAAGCAATAATTCAAAAAGCCACTGATGTTTCTGATATTCTGAGCTTTATTTTTTTTCTAGATGATTATTTTAACACATGCTCATCTCTGGATCTGTCAAAAAAATCTTTCCAGGCGTGCAATGTAGGTAATTCCGTGGCTTGTTTCAATAAAGATAACATAAGGTTTGTGCAGTTGGAGGTACTGATTACCTTCTGTTACTTTCCCTGGGAAAACAATTAAGGTATTTAGGTGGAGAGATTTGGTACCCAATTTGGGAAACCATAGCAGGGCACCAGCCTGATGTGGTTGGAAATCCCATACCAGAAGTTTTCCTCCTACTGTAACTTCAGCTCCTTCCCAGTACAAGCGCCCTGACAGCCTCGGGGATTTCTCCAGCACTTTCATGAAAACTAATACCTGCCTGCAGCAAGCTGCTGCTCATCTCCCAGCACCAGCACGTGGGCCTTGAACTTTCTGCATCTTTGCTCTCTGGCTTCCATGTACCTTCATATATAATTGTACTCCTGAACTTACTCTTAATTAAAGTCAGCCCTTTAATGGCTTTGTGGCCCGCTCTGGAAAAATATCTGGCTGTATAGAGGTGGCTGCAAAGCACAAAATTATGGTTTAAAGTGCTGAAATTGTGTCAGCAGGGCTAAAAATGAAGGTTTCTGCAGTTAACTGAAAATTGAAACACTGAAACACAGTTTGGTCACAGATGTTCCTGCAAAGCTGGACTGGACAATCACTTTTCTGCCCACCCCTCAAAGCATTCGAATGGAAGGAGTTGGGCTTGTCCTGGTAAAATCATAAATTTGTTATGCTGCTTTTCCAAAGCATCTGTAGGAAGTTCCCCCAAAAAAGAATCTTCATTTTCCTGCTCCAGCTGCTCTCATGGGCTATACAAAATAAAAGTCTAATAAATACTTCCTTCAGGAGGATGTAAAATCTTTTCTCTGTTTTAGCAGAAAGCGGCCTATCACATGGAATTCCCTAAAACTCCTGGAAATGCATATTTTTGTCTTCACCTGCCTATTTCCATGGTGATAACATGCACTATTAAGATCAAAATATCTTTTAGAGCAAGATAACACGAGTATCTGTGGAATAACACCTTCCTTCCTGCAGAGCAGCATGAGCCTGGGGCTGGCAATTCCCACTGAGTTTGTTCCCCCTGTACCCAGAGCCATCAGCAGGAGCCAAGGAAGCCACGCCAGCCCTGGCTCCACTCAGAATCATGGAATCACAGAATGGCCTGGCTTGGAAGGGACCTGAAAGGCTATCCAGCTTCAAATCCCTGTCATGGGGCACCTTCCACTATCCCAGGTTGCTTCAAGCCCCATCCAGTCTGGCCATGGACACTTCCAGGGATCCAGAGGTAGCCACAGCTTCTCTGGGCACCACACCTTCACTGGGAAGAATTTCTTCCCGATATCCCACCTAACCCTGCCCCTTGTCCTGTCACTGCAGGTCCTTGTAAAACATCTCTCTCCATCTTCCTTGTAGCTCCCTTCAGGTACAGAAAGGCCACAATTTGGTCACCCTGAAACTTCTCCAGGCTGAACCATCCCAATTCTCCCAGCCTTTCCTCATAGGAGAGGTCAGAAAAGACCTCCAAGGTCATCCAGTCAACCAAATGCCACCATGCCCACTAAACCATATTGCGAAGTTTTGGTTCCGAGTAGTGCCAGCGCTGACCCTGGCCCTGAAGGAGGGACAGCCACCCATGGGTCACGGGCAGAGGTGGTGAGCAGAGTTGTTTGCATTCCTCTTCACATAAAAACACAGGAAAAACCCACAGAAGGCTCCTTCTGCCAGCTTGGCCTGACCTCAGAGCTGTCCCTGCTCAGGGCAGGAGGGTTGGACAAGATGTGCATTCAAGGTCCAACTCAAACCACTCCATGACCAGCTGGTACCTGCTCTGCCCTGCCTGCTTTAGCGCAGTGCCTGGAACAGCCCTGCCTTCCAAGCAGCCTGATGTGCCTGGAAATGCCTTTGCTGTGTTCTCAGGGTGCTTTTCAGTGAGGTTTTGTCCCCCTCCATGCCCCAGCATGGTCCCACTGAGCCCAACCACATGGCTGGAGCAATCCTTCCATCCATCCAGTCTACGCAGGAGGGGGAAAAGTCCCACGTGCGGTTTTTGGCTTTGTTTTCTCAACCTTTAGCAGCTGTTTGTTTGTTCTGGGTCTAACCACAGGCCCTGGCTCTGGGAGGAGATGTGATGAAGGACAACCAGATCATTTTTCCGCTTGCTCTTTCTTGTCCCCTTCATTTGATAACCCGACCTGTCACTGGCGTTGAGAAAACACAGAGTTGAAATTTTCTCCGTGTCTGGGGGTTTTCCACAGGGCTTGTGCCAATGTGCAACCTCAGTGGCAGTTGGTTTAAAACCTATGGAGAGTTTAACAGCATGCAAAGGACAAATCCTACAAACCCTCACATTTCACATTCGGTGGCCTTGTTTCTCTGGGGCAGGAAAATGCATGATAGGAAAAGTTTCCCAATTAAAGACAAGCCTGCATAGTTTGGTTTGTTGATAGTCTTGCAAAAGCAAACAAAATAACTCCTAACCAAGGTTTGCTAGAAGGCCATAGCTTTTTTTCCTATGGGAAAATAGGGCTGTTCCATGAAATTGTGGGGAAAATTTGAGCTGACAGCCCAAGATTAAATTCACTTTTCTAACTCAGAGATGGCGACAAGTTTAACTATTCTGGCTTGGCTCAGAGCACTTGGGCTGTGGCTGTGCCTGCAGGAGATGTGAGTGTGCCTGGTGTGATGCTGGCTTGGGGCTCCACCAGTGGCTGCAGGGTCCCTTTTTCCCAGGCACAGGAAGAGCAAACATCATTGCAAGCAGAAATCCCCCAGAAAGACAGAATTTTACCATGTTTCTTGTAAAAAACACAACCCACGGAGTGGCTGATTATTCCAGACCAGCCAAATGTCCACAGCAGACAGAAGAACTCTTTTTCCCTGAGTTTTTAAAGAACACTTTGAAATACTCATCAACAACAACAATTTATAAAAGAAAATTGAGACAGCACCTTTCCAACCTCAACATCTTTGCTGGAGGAATGGTCCTATGAAAATTGTTGCTGTAGAGGTTGTAGATGGTGGAGCTGGAGTCCGAGGCAGCTTGTGGAGGCACCAGGCTGTCAAAATGCTCACCCCTCTGCCTCTCTGGCCTGAACTGGGGACACTTACATGCTTTTTAACCATTTCTGTTAGAAATTCTTAGGTTTAGTCATGCCTTCAGAACCTGAACTCTTGCTCTCATGGCTACTTCTGATATTCCACCTTGGTTTAAGACTTAGCCCAGATGTGAAATGGGATTTTTGTGCTCATTACTAAAGTTCTGAGGTTTACAAGGAGCAAGCAGAGCAATGTCAGGCTCTGGGTAGAGATCACGAGTGTGAAATCGAATTCTGCTAATAAATTGCTGCCTTTGCCTTAACATTGCAAACCATGCTCTGGAGTTTATTTGAACACATAAAATATGCTAAAAGTTTAGCAGCACCACTGTGTAAAGAAGAGTTGGATGAAGTATATATTTTTAAATACAGCAAGTAATAAAATGTTGCGTAAATTCCCAGGAACATCATTTTGGGGCAAGCACAATAGAATGCTTAATGCGTGTATTCCCAGGTCTGCTGTTTTTATTCCTCTTTTTTTCCTTTCTCTTGGTTTAATCTCCTCACCCAGCTGATGGTTGGCATTTTGGGAGCTGTGAGGAGCAGGGTACATCCACAGACATTTCCAATATCATAGCTGTGGGACAAGGGATGTGAGGTGCTTCCAAGGTGCATCCAGCTCAGAGCTGCTGTGCACAGGGTGGGACTGTTGTTTGCAAAAGGACCACAGAAAATAAAGGAAAATGCAAAACAAACCGGAAAAAAAAAAAAAGCAAAGATTCCTTCTCAATTTAATTTCCTCCAAATTTATTTCCTTTTCATTTAACTTGGTTCAGAAACATCCCCCTGGGCTTCATCAGAAAATCAATCTCTCTGTTTTAAGTTCTAAATGGAGTTTTAAGTAGCTCGTCCTGACATTCAAAACTCCATGAGATGCCCAAATTCTCATCAAGGCGATTCAGATGTCATTCAGAGCCAGTCCTGCAGGTCCAAGAGAAAATCTGGAGGCAGAATTCCCTTTTTCCAGACCAACCTTTTGGGTCTGAGTCAGGTGATGCTGCCTGTTCCTTTTACAAACCTTCCTGTGGTTGATTTTCTTTGGGGAAAAAGCACCCAAATTCCGGATTATGTCTTTCAATGAGTAGTTTCATGCTTCTAGAGGGTTTTTTTCCCCTGGCTGCAAATCAGATTTTGCCCTTTTGCAGCACAATGATGCCCCAGGTGGCCCAGAGGTCTCATGTGCTTATGGGTTACCAGCTTTTATGCTGCTGCTTTCCAAATAATTATTTTGAAGTTTTTTTAAAATTAAGAACTGCTCTGTGGTACCTCTGAAATGACGTTCCCAAACTGCTCCCAGTTTCTGCTGCAATCCCAGTCCTTTTAGAATTATCCTCTCTGGAAATGGGAATCTCTGTTATATGGATTCCCAGTAGGATAAATGCAGACCAATTCAAATAAAAGAAGGGAAATTTAGGATAAAGTTATGGATAAAATTGCTCCCTGTGAGGATGGGCAGCCCTGGCACAGGTGCCCAGAGCAGCTGTGGCTGCCCCTGGATCCCTGGCAGTGCCCAAGGCCAGGCTGGACACTGGGGCTGGAGCACCTGGGACAGGGGAAAGTGTCCCTGCCCATGGCATTGGATGGGCTTTAAAATCCCTTTTAACCCAAATTATTCATGATCCCATATAAATACCAGGAGACATATTAAGGAAAAAATCCAAACAGCCTCTGACATTAAAATTGTTATATTTTATTTCTTTCTGTGATTTCTAGAATATTAATTTTTAGTTCTTATGATGTTTTAGCAATTGTACCTCAGAGAGACCAGTTACTCTATTATGTAGCATCAAATAAATATAATAATAAAAATTGGTCCACTGATCCAATTTATCTATTTCTACCTGTAGATATGCATTTAATAAATACTGATTAGTGGGTGCTATTGAGCCATACATCTTCTCTATTTTATTTGACTCGTCAGCTAGCACAGTGCAGTACTAAAAATATAGGAGATGCTGAAATTGCAACTCTTTGGCACTGAGCAGAAAGTTTTTGGCATGCTGAGAACAACTTTTGGTACAGTTTGCTGCATTTGCCCACACGGTAGAATTTTTTTTGGCAGGTTTTACCTGTTCATCTCCTGTGAAATTCCATGGGCTGGAAGAGTGCCCTCCTAAGGAGAGAAATCTCAGCATCTCTAATGAGGGGCCGATTCCCAGCCCTGCAGCATCTTCAAATGGGATTTGGCAGGGATCTGCCTTTTTGGGATTTGGATGGATGGAGTTTTCCCTCCATGCAGCACAGCACTGGCAATGTGCAAGGCTGCAATTCCCCTTCATCCATTTTTCTTTCCCGAGTGCAGGGAATCTGGGCCTCCCCACGATGGACTGCTGCCCATGAGCACAAAGCCTGGAGGTAACAGAGCCTTTCCACCTCCTCCACGCCTGCAGATATCAAAGAGAGTCAACAAATCATCATTCACAGCACAGAGAGGGGGGAAAAGTCCATTCCCTGCGCTGGCCTGGCTTGCAGATTAAAGGTAATCTGGTAATGAGGACGCACCAGATGATAATTAATAAGCAGAGTTTTCTTTGTCTGGTTTTCCTCCCATGTTTGGAGAAATTTCCCAGGGCCAGGAAGGGCAGTTCTGAAGGAACATGGAGTTTTGTCCTTTTCAAGAGCCATCAGTTCAATTTGATGGAATCTGGAGTCCTCTCTGTGATTGGGGCTGATGTTAAGGATGGGTTTTCAATTCCTCCCCGTGAAGTTCTACATTTATCCCAAAAAACCCAGCCAAAGGGATTTAACTCCCAACTAACATCACACCAAGGAAACAGGTGGAGTTGGACCTCAAAAAACATAGAAATCTGTGTTCTCTGCAATTCAGCAATTGATTATAGGTGTTTTATTTTTAAAGAAAATAACAGGAAACAACTCAGTTTAATAGATCTCTGTATATGAAAAACATATACAGAGATCTACTTTTGGGTTAAAATCTGGTCTTGCACATTTTGCACAGAGAAATACAGATATTTCTGTATGTATTCAACAGGATCCACACGAATTGAAGATAATTTGGGAAGACTCTTTTTAGGAACTGCGCACACTGAATTTAAGTTCTAAGTCTTGTGAGACCCTTCCCTGAGCTCCCTATGAAAAATCTTGCTATAAATAATAGAAATAAAATCATTAAAATGTTAATATAACCTATAAAATCAAACAAAGGACCTGCTGGAGACCGGATCAAACCTAAATCGTATGAAAAATCCTTTCTTAGAACAAAGTCCTGGAGATTTGAATAATTTTCCTTTTTAAATGTCAGTACAATCTTTAGGTTTGGTTCGGTGAAATTTGGAGCAATTCTCCATAATGAAAGGAAAGAATGAATATAAACACCTTTCAGTAGGACTTTGGGATTCCTGACTCCTGTCTCTTTAGGGAGACTATTTTTCCTTATGGCACAGGTCTGCACTGTTAAAGACCTTGCTATGAAATAATGAGAAGTCGAGGAGAGAAGGAGAACAAGCATGATTACCTTGGAAAATTCACTTAATGAAAGAGACCAAAATGATGTGTCCATCTATTAATGTTACCAGAAGCAGCCAAATAGATTATCCAGGTGAAAAAGGGGAAAAGAAAAACAACGGAGTCCCTGCCATAGGTGAGAGCTGAGATTTTCCTCTCACACCACTGATTTTTTGTAAGAAATTATATTTTTCAAGAGTTTCTGCTGACAAGGGGGCTGGGAGCTCCTGTGTTCAGACAAAACTGCACCACAGAGTCGTGTGCTTTTAATTTAAACCAGTTTAATGTATGTTAAATGGAGAGAACAATATATGTAAAATAGGTGTAGACCCCTTCTGATAAAGGGTTTTTCCCACATCACATAACCCAGTGTGGCAGATAGGCACTTCCCTGGCAGTGCCCAAGTCAGGTTGGACATTGGGGCTTGGAGCAACCTGGGACAGTGGAAGGTGTCCCTGCCCATGGCTGGGGTGGAATGGGATGAGATTTAATGTCCCTTCCAACCCAAACCATTCCATGATTCTATGAAGACCCAACATCCTACAAAGCATTATCTGGAAGGACTCAACGAATGGTGCAAAAGCAAATATTCCTGTTTATTTTCCATGGCTTTATTCCACTCTAGACTCCATTGCCGTGGCAGGTTTTATGTGTATCTGAAAAACTCAAGCCCCTCCTTACACTGTGTTTTGTTTGGATAAGACCCATTCTCCAATTTTTATGATAAAATGAGGACATAATTCACATATTAGCATTTCCAGACCTGTAGAGCTGCAGAATGAGTAAACAGTGCAGTGAGCAATCATTATTAATCTGCACTGGAGAAAGAGTGAGAGAGAGGGGAAAAAAAAGCACATGATTTTGTGGTGTGCTAAACCAGAAAAATATGGTCTGCACTTCTTAAAACATCTCAAATTCTTTTTTTATCTGTGTTTTAGAGGTGACAGAGAAAAATCTATCTCTTAGCTGAAGTAATCTCAGATGAATTAATATCCTTTTCCATATAAAAGTGTTTGGGGAAACTTGAAATTGTGGCATAACCTATTGATTACATTATTTGAATTAAGTTTTCGAAATCCTACAGCTGTTTGCTGTCAAGATTTAAACCTACTGTCTATTTTCAGCTGTGCACTTAATACACATTTCACCTGGTGACTCAATAACATTTTAATATAAAAGTACATGATCAGGGAACATATGTTCAGTGTTCATACGAGGCTTAATAGCGACAGAAGGGGTAACAATTAACAGTTCTGTTTTTTCTGGGTACACAGGGTCCGAGTTTAAAGTTTTTCCTGGGCCGCTTCCAAAAAATCTTTGTTCCTAGTGCCTTGACCTTTGAGGAGTTTGGAATCAATGAGCCACGTTGCCTTCCATAAGGGTGTCAAGTGCAGAATAAAAAACTGCGTCACATCATTTTTCACCGCGGCCAGATGAGGTCTGAGTGAAGGAACAAGGAACAGGAAAGCCAGAACATCTGAAAAATTGACTCTGCAAGCTGGAATGTGATTCTGCAATAAGGGGCAACTCTCCTTTGCCTTTTTTTTTCCCCCCCTCCCTTTTTTTTTTTTGCCGGAGTAGGCAGGTTGTAGACAGATCTGGGTCTCAGGCTGCCGCCCCTGGGGCCCCCGTGTCAAGGCGCGGTGATAGAGCGCCGTTCATTTCTGCAACATCTGTAACGCATCGAGCGATGTATTAATAGCTCAATATGCCAATCTGCCACTGTGCATTTTGACCCAGCGAGGACCAGGAGCATGGAAGGTCTGCGAGGCAGATGTGGGAACGGCAGCAAGGGCTGAAATTAAAGGCAGACCCCGAGTTTTGCACGGAATTGCGGAGCGGTAGTTCTGGAAGAGGCTAATGCTTCCAGCTCAGTTAGGAGGTTAATAGAGCTAATCTTCTGTATCACTATTATTTATAACATGTTGTTGGACTTAATGTTTATGAAGCTCAAGCTGTATAGTGCACATCCAATTATGTTTTCTTACAGCCATGGAGGGTTTTATGAAAAGGAATATTGAGTGAATGCTTTATTGCTGAAAAATATTGTATTGGTTAGAAGGGAAGTTAATCCAATAGGAGGTAAAAACAGTAACAAAGGCTACAGCAAATACGAGATGCTTTAAATTCATTGCATGACATTCTCACCCTAATTATTAGCCCACGCTGGGAATAAAAACAGCACCCTCATCTTCAAGTTATTATTTTTTTTTTTCCCCTTTCCTCATTTTTATTGCACATTTACATAAGACTTGTATGCCTTGTACTTCTTCCAGGCTGCCTTATAAGGTTTCTTTTAACCCTTTGCTTCTCTTTTCCACAGCCGTGCAGGAAGATTCATTTACACCCCCGGAGGCAGTGGAAGGCAGGTGACAACAGTGCAGGTGGCTGGGGCAGAGGAGGCCAAGCCACGATGGGCACAGAGGTGGCAGCAGCTTGAACAAAAGCCCAGAAGTTCAGGTGCTTATCCAGCCTCAGCTCACAGAGCCCCTTGGGTCTGGAAAGCTGGAACAGAAAATCCTGAGGAAAAAGAAATTTAGAAATATCCAGTATTTCCTGCATCTAATTGGATGGGAAATATTGCAAGAGCAAATCTTTTTCATGGTGTGGAGGACCAGCCCACACCTGGCAGCAGAAATGTCCAGTGGATGGTTGAGAAAGGTAGAAAAAACCTCTTTGAAAAATGCCCTGTCCCTCATGAAGGACCATTGTTATTGCAGTCAGGGAGAGCAGAAAGAATGAAGTGGAGGCTTGTGGTTTGTACTTTATGCTTAAAATAAGGGGAGTTAAAGAAAGTCTGACTGAAGGAAAAAGAGGGAAGGAAGGAAGATTAGCCAGTTAATAAAGGAGATTTATGTGAGTGACAGTGGGTAGGCAAATTGCACTGCTAAATGGGGTATGGACTTCTTTTATGTGGAGAAGAGAATTTATCAATTTTCTTTAACTCAAGCTGCACCATAATCGTGCTGTCAGGGCCTTGGCTGGAGGAGACACCCATCTCATGGAGAAACAGGTCTGGAGACACCCGGGCTGGCTGGCAGAAATTTGGGAATGGTGCCGTCTCCTGCATATGTTTCCAACAAACATTTTTTGCTGTGCTGCAGTTTTGATCAAGGCTTGGGATTTTTTTAATCTGTACCACGAGTCAAAGGTGCACATGGGCTGCTCTAGCAATTCCTCATTTTCAATGAGCAACTTAGGAGGACTTTGAGGGCTGAGCAAGGCCAGCTGAGATGGGATCTCAGGAGCCTGAGATCTTGGATGATGATGAAAGTTCTTGTTTTTGTCATCATTGTCAAACAGGCTGGGCAGAGATGCAGCTACACGAAGCATGAGCAGATAGCTGGTGTCTGACCCATGTCCAACTGGCTTCCAGGAGCATTTCTTCTGCAGCAAAGCATCTGTGCAGCCAGTGGCTGATGAATTCCCATGGAAGCATTTCTGATTTGAGCTCGTGTTATGTGTGTTCCTGGTTAAAAGTGAATTTCTGAAAACACATGGGTTGTCCCGAGGTTCTGCCCGCCGCCGTTATCGGATTCAGTGTTTCCAGCAGGAATTTAGCTCCTCGTGTTACAGATGATGAGACCTGATGAGCTGCTATGAATGTGTTATCTGCATGGAGCTGAGCTGGCTCCTGCTCCAGAGCAGGATTTCCTGGAGCAAATCCAATCTAGGACAGGAGCTACAAGAAAAAACATTTTCCTCCCCAGGCCACATCACTGAGGCTTCACATCTCTCTGAGACCTGACACAGTGTGCAGCTACAGGACCAGGGTCTCAACAAAAAGCCAGAGTAGAATTGTCCACAGACAGAAATAAATAATCCTCTGTGGCTGGTATTTCATTTATCATTTATGCGCTTGAATTTATACTCACCTAAATCCTATACATATGTCCTTAAATGCCTGCAGAAATCTCAGATTTCTCCTCTTCCATTAGGGATACCATCTAAAACCTGCTTTCTATTAAAAACAACCCAAAAAAAAGTTCAGAAAAAGTGCATTCCTTCTCCATCCCTGAGCCATTTGGCGCTTCAGAGAATCATTAGAGAAGTGTGTATTTTTCAAAGCTAAAAATATTTCCCTCTCAAAATCCCACCCTCTTCTCCAGTGGCTTCAGAGAAAGCAGCAGAGGCAAATACCAAGAGGAAAGTGTGGATGAGGAGTCAGAGCCTCGGGTGTCTGTAAAAGGTGGAGATGGGGCCAGAAGAACCAGGGAAAGGAATCTGGGATGGCCATAGGTTAAAAATGCCATTTTCCTGTTGAATCCTGTAAACGAACAGAAGTTCATTAAGGATCACCAGCAGGAAATATGAATATTATGCTTAATTTAGAGAGAAAATTCCATGTCTCTGCTTCAGATAAGGCTGGGGGTAGGATTCCAAAGGTAGGAAGTTGGCTGACTCAGCCTGTGGCTGGATTTAGGGATATTTAATTAATTTCATTGCAAGATTTTCTTTATCCTTGTAACGACACATTGTGTGTTTACATTGTTTTAATGCGAAAATATTGACTTTTAGGTTGGTGTGTTTGAAATGACCAAAGCTAAAATAAAAATTATGGGTTGGACAAAAGGTGAATTTAGTAATTTATCTTCTTGGACTTAGAGAACTGAAGTGGAATGAGAATCAGATCAAGATGGGACATAATTTCCCTGGAAGCGTCGAAGGCCAGGCTGGATGGGGTTTGGAGGAACCCGGGACAGTGGAAGGTGTCCCTGCCCATAGCAGAGGTGGGACTGGATGAGTTTTAAAGTCCTTTCCAACCCAAAACTGAATTTTAACCTGGTAGTTGAATGACTTTAAAAAGTTCATTTATGGATAATTATGAAAAAGATGGAAGAAAGGTTTTGAAAAAATGTTGGGGAAACTAAAAAGGCTTAGAAATATATATTCCCATTGTACTCACAGAGGTTGGGAATCAAAGGGAAACAATCCTGTTTGGATCATCCAGCTCTTGCTTTGGGCATTTTATCTAACCTGGCAGAGTCTGGATCTGTTGATAAGAATAGATAATGTTTTGTAAAATGAGCAGTTAAAGATCCGGTTGCATCCCTGGGTATTCCCAGCATTAAAATAAAATCTGGATATTCTACTGAGAAGGCTGGACTAGGAATAGCCTTAAACTACTTGTTTAGCTGGAGGACAAATATGTTTGAAATCATTAGGAATGGGATTAGGGTTATTTAGAGATGCCCTTTTTCCCTCTTTGTCAAATCATTCAGGAAAATGAGGCCTTATTATCACAGAACTCAAACTTCACACTGATTCTAAACTATCTCCATTTTGAGATGCTCAATAAAACCAGTACTGCAGGGAAATGTTGTTGCACTTTAGGATTATCCAAAGGTCAAATATTCAGAATAATCTAATAGAAAAACATCGGCTTCAATTTAATGGAATAGCATTTAATAGGAGAGGGAAAATATTCTAACCTGGAAGACTTTATCATTAAAAAAATTAGAAATTTTGAAAATCAAGGGAAATGCCAAAACCTCAGAATTTGTGATGTTTCATAGCATTTTGTGGGCAGCACAGTGGGACAAGAGATGCCAGGAATTCAGGAGGTCCAGTGGGCTCCCTTCAATCCCAGAAACTCTCCTTTGGTGTCTGGAGTAAACCTCTGCTTGTCTGTGAGAGAACACAACACCTAGCACTTTATTTGTTATTCTGACTGCTCCTAAATCAGCCTCGCTTTGCAAATTTTGGTTCTTTCCATGTGGACCTCCTTTGTCTGAAATTTGCTGGGGCAGAAAACAAAAGAGGATTCAGAATGATTTTTGGCTTTGTCGGCAGATCCATCACTTTCCAGACACGGCTCCACCTCACGGCACCAGGCCATGGAGAGCACGATCCATTAAGGATCAGCAATGCCCCTTATGTTGGCCATTGAGCAAAAGGATCTTGGATCCAAGAGCTGGGGGGAACACTCGGGTGTGTCAGAATAAAGCAATGAACCTGAACGGGTAAATGTTGAGTTTTGAGCTATGAGATTGTCAGGAAAGTCAATGTTAGCTGGAGATCCTGCTCACAGAGGCAATGAGTTCTCTCCAGATCTATTATAAAATTTTTGTGAAATTCAATTGTCTGAACAGTGCTCAGTGAAGTCATTTTAATTTTACCATTTTATTTGTTTTGTATCAGGAAATGATGAAGTCTGTAATGCAGGATCTGCCACAGATTCTCCCACAGACCCACATATTGCTAAACACATCTATGTTATCCAACCATATTGCTAAACATATGAATTCTTTAAAGAAGATTATCCTGATTTTCACTGTTTTTAACAAGCCTTATAAACAGAGCTGTAAAATATCTCCACTTGCTCCTCTCCAAACCATGGACTCGCGAGCCGTGAGCGCATTGTTCAGGGGTGGCAGATTTCTCCAGCCATATCCATCATCCTCCCACTCCCAAATCCCTCAGTCTCTCTGGCTGCAGCCACAGGCAGTGTTTGGGCAGGCCCTGGGGGTGAGCATTCCCAGGGTCGGGCCATCCCTGCCTCGGGGTGAGCAGCCAGAGGGTCGGGCCATCCCTGCCTCCCGCCGCCTTCCTGCTCCATACCGGAGGTGACTGGGCAGGGGGTCCCTGCTGAGGTTACCCTGGGCCACTCTCCCTGCTGCAAACAGGAACCTCCAGCAATGCTAAACAAATCAGGCTGCCAAGGTTTTTTTCCTTTTTTTTTTTTTCTTTTTTTTTTCTTTTTTTTTTTTTTTTTTGTTCCTAACTTTCCCATAAAAAGATTCAGGTAAATGTAGCATGACGAGCCAATTTAAGCCAATTTCAAAGTTATTTGAGTAATTGGTTATTAAGATAACACTCTCAAATTTCAATTCAGCAATTATCCTCTTAAAGATACAGAATGTAAGTATAGGAGGAAGAGTCTATGTGTTAAAGCTACAGAGGCCCCTTTTATAAAATCTAAAATGTGGAGATATTTGACAAAACCATGGAGCTCCTAATCTCATTGCACTGAGACTTATCTTCCAGCATGTGCAACCCTTCTATGTTGAAAGCAAGTGTTTCTAAATTTTGGAAACGAAGTTGACTATTATTAGTGCTCATAAAGATTAAGAGACTAAGTGAAGACCCTCCTTTTAATATATGTAAGCTCCTTACCCATAACTTAAGAACCACAAGGGGACAGAACATTGTCTTCCTACAAGGCTGCACTGCAGACTGATGCAGAGTGTGATGATGGAAATAATGGCTTTGGCAGATGTACTTGGTGTAGAGCCAATTTCTCCATCCTGATGAATGGTGGAATTACCACAGAAAAGCTTTACAGTTAAAAAAAAAAAAAAAAAGGAAAGAGAGAAAAAAAAAGAAAAAGAAAGAAAAAAATGTGCAGCTTATTCCCAGTTAATCAACCCCGTAGGATGGATGGCCATGACCAATTATTATTCCCAGATACCACTGGTTAATCAAAAAGCACACAGTTAAAAGGCCTTGCGTTAGCGACTTGGCTGCTGAAAGCAAGAGTGGAGAATCTGCAAATGCTCACCACAAGATTAAGGCTATGCAAATGCAGGGAAGTTTCCTGCACTTGCACTGTTGCCTTTCAGGAAGGTGAAGTGGGTTTGTTATCCTTGGAGTGGCACTGGGTGTTGGTTATCCATGGAATGGCACTGAGTATTGGTTATCCATGCAGTGGCACTGGCTGTTGGTTATCCATGGAGTGATACTAGGTGTTATCCCTGGAGTGGCACTGAGTGTTGGTTATCTATGGAATGGCACTGGGTGTTGGTTATCCATGGAGTGGCACTGGGTGTTGGTTATCCCTGCAGTGGCACTGGGTGTTGGTTATCCATGGAGTGATACTAGGTGTTATCCCTGGAGTGGCACTGAGTGTTGGTTATCTATGGAATGGCACTGGGTGTTGGTTATCCATGGAGTGATACTAGGTGTTATCCCTGGAGTGGCACTGAGTGTTGGTTATCTATGGAATGGCACTGGGTGTTGGTTATCCTTGGAGTGGCACTGGGTGTTGGTTATCCCTGCAGTGGCACTGGGTGTTGGTTATCCATGGAGTGATACTAGGTGTTATCCCTGGAGGGGCACTGGGTGTTTTGTTCCTGCAGGTTCTGGATCCATGGTGTCCTGGCTTGGGGAAAATGTTCTGGTGGCTGAACATTCCCCCAGAGCACACAAACCCCACACACGCTCTGGCTGCCACCACCAGCTCTGTCCCCTCCTGTCCCAGTTGTGCCTGGAAGCCAAAGGAAGCGCCGAAGCGCAGCCAGTGTCTGCGGCTTTTTGTGCCTCCTCATTCCAGACTCTTTTTGTGCCTCCTCATTCCAGACTCAGGGAACAGGAGACACCAGGGAGGAAGCAGAGAGCGAATCCTGACAGAGCAGAGGTCGGGGTTTGCTCACATTTTGGCTCGCACCAGCAGAATGCAAAGGGCAGAGCCAGATAGGGCAGGAAATATGAACCTGGGTCTGATTTACTCCTGATGAAAGTTAACCCCCTTCCACTGGAAATTTCTGTGGAGTGAAGCCAAGTCCCTGCAGCTGAGAATCTGTCCCCTTTGTGTTCAGATCAGTTGTAATAATTAAAGATATATTAAGACAGCAGAGAGTGCAGTGTAATCAGGACTGGGAAAAATCCTTCAGAGTTATTTTAGCTTTAGTCCTTACGTTTATTTTTTGTGACTGAGATTGTTTAAATAATATGTCTCCAGAGAACAGAGTAAAAATATAGATTCTAATTTGAATATAGATAAACACTGGATTATATATCACAAAATATGCTGGTGTAGCACAAGCAGTACATGCTACATGTTAACACCAGGTATTACGTAACCACAGCACCCAGCCAATTCACTTTTATCCTGCTAATGTATTTTTTACCTCCAAACATTAATATTTTTATATCTATATATATGTACTGCTACAATGCCATATTCCCAGGTTTTACAGTTTCTCTGCATTTTTCTGGCACAGGTTACAATGGAGGAAAAACGCCAACTGGAACACGTCGAAAAACAAGATCATAAGGTTTCACTCAAGTTGCTTAAATTATTATGTAGGAGGTATATTATCGACCTTTTAATAAAAACCTTTACAGTCTCCATGGAAACATTTTTACATTGACATATAAAAATATAAATGGAAAAAAAATGTTGTAAAAAAATGAATCTGGTCTCCTGTTCATAAATTAGCGGCTGCCCTCGCTGTGTGGTGCCTCATCTTCCCTCCGTTATGCAAATGCAGCTGCTCAGTGATGATTCATTAGCAGAGCATCTTGCTGTAACCTGTGCAGTAAGATGAGGGATTCGAGAGGTTTAATCCTAAAATAGCATTCACTGTTTCTGGGAGGCGGTTTCCCACCTACTTTTAAACCAGGACAGCACATCAGTGCATTTGGGCTCGGGTTAAATGTGCAGGAGGTGGAACAACCCTCGGAAGTACCGACTCATAAAATTCAAAGCTCACAAGAAAGTGCCTGCCTGGTTTTCTTTCTGCTTAAATTAAGAGCCTCTCATCCTGACCGCACTGAATTTCCAGGAGTTTTCAGCCTTTACAGCAGAGGAAAATCCTCCTGCAGCCTCAGCCTCACGTGCTGGAGCCCCGGCAAATTTGGGAAGGGGCGAGGAATCTCAAACACATCATTTGAGATAAGGATCAGCCTCTCTTGATTTGAATTCCAGAGCTCTCAGCTGTGGTCTGCTGACATCTCGTCAGCATCCGTGACATTTACCAGCGATATCCCGTTTATATCACTCTCAACTCCAGAGGCCAGATGACAAGATGCAAAGACATTCGAATTCTGATTGCAATACAAAGGCAGAAGTTTGTGCTGCTAGAAAAGAGAAGCACAGTACAAAGAGCACAGGGATTGCTTTCCAAGAAGCACCAGCGCAGTGCTAAATGTGCTTTTATTTACAGATAATTCTCTGGCAGGTTTCTCTTTTAATCTCAATTTCCTCTCTAATCAATGCAGGATTGTGCCAGCCATTTGGAGGAGGCATTCTTTACATGAGTACACATGAAGTGGTTTTTCAAGGAGCTGAAGAAATAAAATTGTCACTGTTTACTAAAATAAAAGGCAGTTTCTAAAGAAACCCTCTTCAAATACAAGCAAATGAAGCATTGACCTGTCTCATATAATAAAACAAAGAACGAAATAGTCTCAAAATGAATCATGCAGCTTTCTACCAATTTTCAAGTTATGAAAACCAAAAGGCTTGATTAGCACATAGATTTTAAAAAGTTGAAAGAAGAGTCTTTGAAGCCAGGTAAATGCCATATTCTGAATGCAGTAGGTTATTCAGATAAATTGTACAGATTTAAGTTCCTTGCAGAGCTCAGTGAATTTATTGAAAGCTTTTGTATTCAACAGCAGCATCAGAGACAGTTCAGGATGAAATTAAATACTTAATAACTTAAATATAATTTAATATCAAACCAAGCAGTTGTTCCCCTACATAAAACATAAGGAGAAGTTTTTATATAGATAGACAAATAGATAAATATACATATTTATAAACACATGCCTGTTATCCAAACATATTTATAATAGCTTTTTTCAACTGCTGCCTAATATAGCAGATATGACGATTTTCAGAGGGATTTCTTGCTGAATCAAATTTGAAGGGAACATCCCTCCATACCTGGGTAGTTTTTGCAGTGCCTTGAGCTTTGTGTTAATAACACTGCAAAGGAAACTGATTTTCACAAAGTGGTTCAGCTCCCAGTCTCTAAATACCAGAACCCCCTGAAAGTATTTCAAATTCATTTTGGCCGAGTTCATAACAGGAAATAGGTAAAGGGAGAAAGTCACACTGAAGTGGTTGTTGAAATGAACACAGGAAAGTGTGGAAAATGTAGTTTGTGTGTACGCATATGGAGGAGCGGCTCAGACCTCCCTCCCTTCCACGCTGGAATGGAGCTCTGAGCAACCTGGTCTGTAGAAGGTGTCCCTACCCTACCCATGGAATGAGGTGTTCCCTAAGATCCCTTCCAACCCAAACTGTTCTGGGATTCTGTGTCACAGAGCAAACCCAAATCTTGCCTCAGGCTGTGACCTCCAGCCGACACCGCAGAGCAGCACTTGAGAGCTCTGGTAAAATCTCTCAGATAAAATCCTGAACAGTTTCCTCACTCTTATTGGTAGCTACTAGCAGTGAGAGAGATGTTACTGTGGGTTTGGAAGAGACATGGCACACACTGACTCTGAAATTTCCAAACTTGTATGTGAGCTTTAATAAACACCAGAGAAACTCATAACGATATTTTTGCACATGTAAGTGGAGAGCCCTTAATTCACTCAAAGGACCAAACTATCCTTTAATGAGAGCCTCTTCTGGCAAAATACCTGAAATTCTAAAAACCCTGTGTAGGGACAATCTAGCTAGGAAAAGCCAGTGTCCATAGGAGACAGAGGAATATTATTTGAGTAAAGGGAGAGAGCCCACTGGGGCACATGCCTGTGGGATTTTCTGTCCCGAGGTCTTGGAGGGTGCAGCCTCCTTTATCCCAGACTCCCAGCCACACCTTGCCCTCTTCCCTTCCCTGTTGGTGAGGTACCAGGGAGATGCAACCTTCCACAACCACCTACCCCATATCCCCCTGGAACCTGGCATTTTATCCCAAAGTTCAGAAACTCAAGTTTGTGTAGACGCATTTGTTGGTTTCAGGAACCAAACTGGCTTCTGAAGCAAACCTGCTGCTTGAAGTTGGTAGAGACATTAAGACCCACTTCAAAGACCTTAACACCCATGGAATTGTCTGTAAAGACATTAGCACACATCTTCCCTATCACCTCTTTTATAAGGAAACCTCATGAATTCTGGCTCTTTTAATCAGCTGCATTTTCCAGTCGTCTCTCTGTCTCTTTATCTAAATTTTACCTTTTTGTGTGTGTTGTCTGCTGAAAACCAACACATAGTCGAAGGTTTGGTCTGGGAAATGATTGAAGATCAGCCTTGCAGTTCCCCCTGGCAGGGGCTGACAGCTTTGTTCCTCTCCCTGCAGAACTGGGCTCTCACAAGGTGCTGGGTGACCACCCAACGTGGCAACTCCTGCTGCCCTGATGGCTCTCCTATTTCCCCAGTTCACCTTTCCCTTTGCTTCTCCACACCAAGTGGAAAATATTCCTCCTGCAAAACTGGCCAAGAAGCCAGAGGCCGCAGCAGAGGGGTTGAGCTGGCAGCGGACAGAAATACAATTTGTATTTTCAGCAGGGACAGAGTTGAAATCCCAGGTGTCTTCCCAGGAACCCCACAGGGTTTTGTGGCCACTCAAGCCACCAGGGCCCCCAGCAGCTCTTCAGGAGTCAGGACAGCTCTCCAGTCCCCTGGTTCCCACCACAGGCCTTGGTTTGCATCCACACATTGGCCCCTCTCTGTGAACTTAATACGGGGCTGTGGGGCCAACAAAAATGTGCCAGCGTTTTTGGCAAGTCCTGCCGCAGTGTTTGTGCAGATCTTTGCAGGTCATTAACCTGACAATGCCGGTGATGAGAGGCTGGGAGTCACAAATGCCTCTGCGAGGTCTCCAAGGCTCAGCCCTCGGCATTCCAAGCACGCAGGGCCAGGAGGCAGCAGTTAACTGGAGAAACCCGATGCCATCCTGCTGGATGGATGGAGAGCAAACATTGCACAGCGACAGCCACGGGGAGAAAAGGACTGGTGAAAGGAAAGAGGGGAAAAAAGGAAAATTGCCAAGGAAAATCGCTGTGAACTTCCAACCCTGGCAGCACATCCACTCATGGAGTGGTTTGGGTTGGAAGGGGCCTTGAAGTCCCTTCAAGTTTCACTCCCTGCCTGGCAGGGACACCTTCCCCTGTCCCAGGCCCAGTGTCCAGCCTGGCCTTGGGCACTGCCAGGGATCCAGGGGCAGCCCCAGCTGCTCTGGGCACCTGTGCCAGGGTCTGCCACCCTCCCAAGGAAGGATTTATTCCCAATCTCCCATCCATTTCTGCCCTCTGGCACTGGGAGCCATTCCCTGTGCCCCTGTCCCTCCATCTCTTGTCCCCAGTCCTTCTCCAGCTCTCCTGAAGCCCCTTTAGGCACTGGAACGGGCTCTAAAGTCTCTCTAGAGCATTCCCTTCTCCAAGTGAGCACTCCCAGCTCTCCCAGCCTGGCCCCAGAGGGGCTCCAGACCTTGGAGCATCTCCATGGCCTCCTCTGGGCTCACTCCATGACCTTCTGATGCTGGGGACCCCAGAGCTGAGCACAGTGTGAACATCAGATGAATGATCCCCAAGCCTCCAGAGCCTCATGAGACTCCCACACCCCGTACCTGCTGCTGCCTTGTCAGGAGCTCATCCCCATCTCCTTCCCTGGACACAACAGTGCTGTCACTGAAATTGTCCTTCCTACCCTGCCAGCCTTCTCTGGAGATGATTCCAGAATTGGGAAGTAACACCCTGATGGAGATCAAAAATCCAATTTTCTCTTATTGCAGCCTGCACTTTTTCTCTTCATATTTGTCTTCAGACACAACAATGCACCCATTGGAGTAATTATGTTTAAATACTAATAATCTATTAAGTTCTTCCAAAAACTCAACATTGAATTCTTCCATAAACTCAACAGCCATCTAGCAGAGGTTTATTCTTCTTACTGATATCCCCAAGAAACATAAAATGTCTTAAGGGATGAGCCCCTTGATACTTTTCCATGTGTATATTTTAAATGGATGAAATAATTCTTGAAAAAAATCTAAAATTCATACATGGATGTGAAACATTAAAAAAAAAAAAAGCTCAGTTAAGTTTATGACATTTTTATTCAGTTTTTTAAACTTTTAACAAATTCTTTTTTTAAATAGTCCCAGAGATTTTGGATTTCTTGATAACAGCTTCATGTAAACTTCCACGCATTTGAGTCCTTCTGTGAATGGTTGTGGTTGTCAAGTCACATTTTGGTAACTGTGAGTGTGAATCAAATATAAAACAAGGTAAGTGAAGAAAAAGAGTAAATAATTGAAGCGTAAAATTCACATTTGTGCTCCAGAGTTAATCTGATCTCCACCAGCATCTCCACCTTTTCTGAGCACTAGCACAAGAAATTTTAAATTGTTATATTCTGTGGGACACTGGTGGGCACATCCAAAACCCTTCCCATGATCCCGGATCTCCTTTGTCTGTTCAACTCTTACCCAGAGGTCACTCCAAACTTTATTTTACCCCTTCTTCTGACCCTGAATCTGAGAGCATAAAACCATGTAGGCATTATTAAACACCCCTAACTCAGTTCCAAAGTTCTGCTGTATCAAGTTGCACCAGATCTGACTTTGTCTGTGAAGAAACAATCTGTTTTTATCCCACGTTAACCCAGCTTGGAAGCAGTTCCTAACCCAATGTTCAGCGAGCCCGATGTTCACCGGTGCTAAAGTCACAGGCCTGCATATTTCTGTGTGTGTGTATGTGTTTGCATCTGCAATTTCCCAATATTCCTGGCTACTGCTCTGCGAGCCATTGAACTGCTCAGTGCTGCATGTAATAAAACACTGAAGGCATCTGGGTTTTTTTGGACACATGTCTTGGCAGGAAAGCTGGGCTTGAAGTGTTGGATTCTCTTCACAGTTTGGAGACCAGCGTGTTTCCAGTGGAGCTGGAAACCTGTAACCACTCATATGCTCTGCTGGGTAATTTGTTAGAGTTTAGGACTGTTTGGATTTGTTTTCAAGTTGGAAAAAAAAAATTTAAGGGGGTAACCTAAGAAAGAACAGATGCTAGCACTGGAATATTAGAGCTACGAGTTCTTATCGCAGTTTGGGGAGCTGTCTAACAGTTCTTTTTAGACAAAATCTGGCCTGGAAGTGGCATGAAAGCAAGTGTGTTAAATATTGTGAAAGCAGCTGCCCTCTCTGCACTCCTCTGACTTGTGAAATCCCGTTCCTCTGGTATCTCAAATGGCTCCATTCTGGCTCCCCATCCACTGCTCCCAATATTCTGCCAGGGCTGCCTTCACCAGAAAGGTGTTGGCACCTGGCCACTGTCCAGCAGGGCATGTTTGACATTTCAGGGTTCTGAGCATCTCAATCTATTGTGTGTTTTCCATTCTTCAGGAAAGCAGGAAAATCCAGGAGACACCATTGTGACATAAAATAAAAAATGCAGATACAGATGATATTATGTGGATACAACATCCTGATTTGGAAGGGACCACAAAAAACATCTAGTTCCAACCCCTGCCATGGACAGGGACACCTTCTGCTAGCCCAGGGTGCTCCAAGCCTAGCCTGGCCCTGAACACTTCTAGGGATGGAGCAGCCACAGCTTTCCTGGATAACCTGTGCCAAGGCCACACAGTAAAAAATTCATAATATCCCATTTAACCTGTCAGTTTGAAGCTATTCCCCACTGTCCTGTCACTATAAGCTCTTGAGAAAAGTCCCTCTCCATTCTCTCCTGTGGTTTTCCTTCAGGTACTGGAAGGTCACAATCAAAATCCTGCATTTTGTACCAAGAGCAGACAAGAACGTTGCCCCACTTTTCACCACTGGCTATTTGTTTGATTCATGCCCAAAAATGCCTGGGAGTGTTTTTTGGGTTATTCCCATGGCAGTGGCTCACTGGGAGATGCTGACCAAGCTGCAGGTGAGGGGTCAACAGGAGAGCTGGGATTTCTTCAGCACATCCAGTCCCAGCTAGACCTGCACTCAGCACTTCTGGATTCCAGAGCTGGAGCAAGTGGGCAAGGAAAAGACCCCCAAAGTGGCCCTCTACTATATCAGCATCTGATTGCAATTTCTGATGGCAATTTCTTCCTTTTTTTACACAATTTTCCATCTGTCTGGGTAACCAAAGCCATGCAGATGACTGGAAGGAAACGCCAATTCTTTTTACTTTTGTTGAAATGACTTTCACCCTTCTGCTATCGTATTCTCTGCTACATTTAATTTGTTTTGGTTTAGCACATTTTAGCTGAGCAAACAATTTGTATGTTATGACTCCAGCCCCTTTTAGAATTGTTCAGGATTTTTTTTTCCCCTTTTTCACAGCTTTTTTTCTAACCTGTCTGTATTCAGCTCACACGCTGGGTTGTATTTAAACAGAAGATCAACTGATAATTGCAACACCACTGCTGGCGTCGCTGGAGTGATGAGGCTGCCAGCATTTCCAGGTTGAATTTTGGCATCCGACATCGCAGCCTGGAAGCCAATTTTATTAAAATGAGTAGAGGGAAAAATCTGTTTGGCCTCTTTTGCTTGATAAGAGTATAAAAGGACAACATTTTAAAAGAGTAAATGGATGTTGGGAATACAGTGTCTGACCTGCAGGGATTTTTGTGGTGTTTGCCACTGTGCTGGGGTGTGCAGGTCAATGTCTGGGGATGGGATCACCCTCAGCCAGAGCCTCATTGTCCCAGATGAGGGCACTGACCACTCATTAATTAATTATTTACAAACTGAGGCATCAGAGGGGCACTCAAGATGTGTTTGGAGCTGTCCCAGATG
Source organism: Zonotrichia leucophrys gambelii (assembly GCF_028769735.1). Lineage (NCBI taxonomy): Eukaryota > Metazoa > Chordata > Aves > Passeriformes > Passerellidae > Zonotrichia > Zonotrichia leucophrys. Next base: position 1,652,370 of record NC_088176.1, on the reverse strand, counting down.
AGCACAGCCTCCCATGCAACCCCACAACTGTGCTGCCCCAGTGCATCCCAGAAATTCCACATTACTCAGTAAAAACACAGCCATCCTCCCTTATTATTGTCTGAGGGCCCATATCCTACCACCTCCTCTGGAAAATGTGCAACCACGCAACAGCAGAATACAGATGAAAATCTGCACTCATATAATTTTATATTTAAGCCTATGGGATAGGGATAATTACAGTTTTAGAATGGGATCAAAAAGCCCAGATCTACAGAGACTCTTTGAAGTCAATATCTATTTATTATAATTACACAACATCTTCCATCGGACCTGAAAGCATTATTCAGGCATTAATAAATTAAAGTTTGCAAAAGACAAGCTTCCCATGCCACTATTTATCCCCATTTTATGGATAGGCAACCTGAGGAACAAAGAGTTGAGGTGAGTTGCCTCTGTGCTCCAGCAGCACGTGGACACGGAGAGGTGCAGTGAGCCACAGGCTTTCAAACAGAGCATTTGGCTCATCTCAGTCCCCAGATTCTCTTGGCATTCCCTGTATTCTCACACCTGGGGCTTTCCTGGCTGGAGACACCAAAGGCCAAACATTCTGGGGTGTAGTGAAGCAGCTCAGTTAATAAAACTATTAACACTTTGTGTTTAATATTGCCTTTATCCAACAAATGCGTTTATTTAACGACTGTGAGCTCTTGTTCCACTCCTCCCACGTATGAGAAGAAGACAGGAGAAATGGAAATAACACTTGTTCAAGGTGGTTTAGGGAACTGAAATCCAAGCTGGGAAAGCTGGGAGCCAAAACTTCCTTCTGTCCACCCCTCTCCTTTAATTCCTGGGTCACAGCTTGTCCCTGGTGGGTGAGGAAGTTGTGGAGCAGCACAGACCAAACAGAAATCTGAATGAATTTGGACAATCTTTTGACAAAGGTCAGCAATTCCTTAGCAGTTATTGAAAAGACAGTTCATCACTGAAATACTGCAGTGCTCCATAGAATGGAAGTAAATTTGGGTGTCAATGGAGCAGTGCCAATCTATAACCAGTGTTTTATTCAAAGTAACTCTGCTGGCAGGAGGAATAGAATCATGGAATCGTTTAGGTTGGAAAAGACCTTTAAGATTACCAATTCCTGCCCTCTGGTAGCCTGAGATGGTGTTTTCTGGAGAAATTTGCACCTTGGGAGTGGCGTTCCATGAAAATGGGCTCACTTCAGCTGTTCGGTCTCAGGGCAGAGGACAGCAGTGCTGATGTGATGCTCCCAACACTGCTCAGCTGCAGAGCAGCAGGGATTTGCTCCCACCCACCCCAAATGTGGCATCGGGGCTCAGTTGCTGGGATCAGCCTTGCACAGGAGTCTCTGAGCCCCCCTTGGCTGTCGGGGCTGGCTCTGGAGGGAAGGCAGCAGTGTTTGCCTTGGGTTGGCAGAGGGCAGTGTCTCTCCTCGCACGCTCCACGGGCACCTCTGTGGCAGGGGAGGCACGGCTGGCACTGCAGAGGCTCACTGTGATTGTCCTGCTCTCCTGGGCTCTGATCCACAAGAGTCCCTAGGCTCTCCAAGGCAGACACCCTGAGGAAAGGCTCCCACCAACTTCCTCTGCTGTCATTTTCCCCCTTTGCATTATGTTAGACATTTTTGAGGCTGAGCTTTGTTACAGACTATTAGCCTATGGCAGTAGGCTGGGGAGATAAGACTTCATCAAGCTATAAATCACACCAAAGCGTGGAAAAATGGGAAATTCTGAGGTTGCACTGGCAGCTCTGGTTGGGTTCGCCTGAGCGTTGGGCTGATTGCAATATTTCAAGCGACTGCTGGTATCAGCCAATGCTGCAGCTTGCAGGGAAATGAGTTTGGTGCCTTGTGTCTGAACAGCAACACCATTAAAGTTTTGTACTTAGCATCGTTACTGACTTTGTGGGATCACTGTAGCAAGTTTTAAATGATGCATGAAATGAAGAATTCCTGCCCATCCTAAGGAGAGATAATGCAGATAATAGACTGCCTTGCAATCACAGCTGTGCAGTGTTTTTTTGTTCTGCTCACAGAAATGCCCTCCAAAGCCCAAAGTAACAGTATATACAACACGCTCACAGGGTGGGATTTTCCTCACTGGGTTTATCTGACTATTTTCCCTCTCCCCACTAATGCATACGTTCCAGGAAGGCAGAGTCTATGGATTATGGACAGGGGCACAGATGCCCAGAGCCCACAGCCCATCCTTGCATCCTAAGGATATTCAAAATTCGTAAATAATTTCATAGCTGCTGCCCAGATGTTGTTTCATGTTAGATTTTAAACCATCACAGTGGGCAGCTGTAAGTGTTTCCAAGCAGGGAAGAGCCCCAGTTTGCTGCATCACAAACAGGAACCCAAACCAG
>NC_088176.1:1600000-1645000 GCF_028769735.1 Zonotrichia leucophrys gambelii | reverse complement strand
CTAAAAGAGAGATCAAGACAATATTTTTCCCCATCGGGACTCCCTCATTAATAATAGAAGTGGGATTTCTTTTTAAGCGCGACGTTCGTCACCTTTCCTCCTGCTCACACAGGCACGGGGTGCACTGGGAGCATCTCCTGCTCCTCCACGCCCCTGGGGAAAGCACACTGGGCTCTGAGCTCTCCTCATGTCCAAAGAGAGGTGACATCCTGCCTGGCTGGGATACAAAATGCTCTTGCCTCTGGCAAATCCCTTTTCCCAGGGCTGAGCAGCGTCAACCCTCTGGCAGAGCTTGGCCAAAGAGGTTGCAGTGATGCTGTGACAGCTTCTCCAGTGACCACGGGGAAGGAAAGAAGTGGCACAGCCTCTCCAAAACCCTGCTGCTTCCCAAAATCAGGAAAGTCAGGAAAGTTCTCTGCACTGTGCACAAATTGAGCAAGAAAAGAGAAAAGTCTGGCCGGGGTTCATGGGAGAGCTTTGATACCTCACACTCCTGCACAAACGCCCTTCACAGCCTCCATGGATTTCTGGGACATCATAGGAATCAGCTGTCAATTTCCTTTATGCAAATCGTATGAAAATCTCTGTAGGCACACAGGAGAGAGGAGGAAGTGTGGTTATAACCACCCAGAAACACTAGAGCTGTGAAGAGAAGGGCATGGAAATCTGCATGTGTTTTTATTCTACACAAATTGGTCATTAGGCACAGCATTAATAGCAATTCACCACGCTGGACCTGATTCCAGAGCTGACAAAAAGCCATATTTCTAATTCATGTCACAGCATTTCCAGTCTTTCCATGCTCCTGATGCTCCTGGAACATCAAAACCTGGACAGAAATGGACCTTCCACTTGTCTCACAACATTCCTCTTGGACCACATGCTATTCCCACATCACTGAAAAAATACATCTCATATTATAGCATTGGGTACAACCTACACAACAGGTTTAAAATCAGCCCCCATTGCAGATCAAGCTGGTGTTTGCCAGAACTGGTTTCACGAGGCATTTTCCATGGAAATGAGCTCTGGAGAAGGAAGCTGTGGGAGTCTGTCAAGCACGCAGTAAACTCCAGTCTGAAGTGTGGCATTTCCTGATGCACATCCTTAATTACAACAACAGAATAGAGAGTGCAGAGGAGGAACTTTTACAGTGCATTAAAGGAAGGAGTGATAGGTGGTACAGCTGTCTGGATTTCCTTGGAAATACGAAGCAATATCATTTATTAATTATGCTGAGGTAACTGGGAAAAAATTTAAATATAGAAGTACCTGAAACCAGTAATTGGCTGGAAAGTCCCCCCCTCGTCTCCATCTTACTCTGCTGCTGTAGAAATTACCAACAAAATATATTCCACTTCATTTCCCATGACACTAAACACTTGGAATATGGTTCCACATCTTAATATTATTGAAAGATGAAGTGACATTATGAGAAAACCTAACGCAGAGCTGCTCTCTTCCCGAGCAGGCAGTGCCAGCTCCATCTCCTGGAATATGAACACTCCCTTCTCCAGCACCTGGGAATGAGCAGGACCTTTTGCTGCACAAAGCTGGTCTCCAACTCATTCTGCCCCTCATGCTTTTGTCCCATGGCTGACTTGCAAAAATAAGGAATCAGCAGATTGGTTTTCGGCCTCCAAGATGAACCGCTGGACTTCAGAGTTGTAGGCGAACTTTTATGGAAATACGATAAAACTGTGTAAACCAAATCTGGTATCATGAAACATTGAATAATTTAGGGATAACACTCATCACCTGCAAAGGAGGAGCATGTACATGACATAAATGTCCAGAAGGCATTCCATGGATACAGGGAATGCAAGAATGGGGCAACTTCTCTCCTAAATCACCTGGAAATTCCCAACCTGGTGCTCCATGGAGAGGTTCCTCCATCGGCCCTACAGAGAGCTGGATGAGCTCCCATGGGCGCTGGTGCTCCATGCGTCACAGATTGATCCCTAAACTGGTGTGCCAATTCCCACTGAGGAAATTTTCCACACCAAACTGAGGAAGGAGAATGGTGATGAGATAAATCGAGTTGTTCTCCAGCAAAAATTGCTTTGATGGACCAAAGTTGCAGAGCAATCCCCACTGCTAAGTTACGATTTTTATTTTAAATAGAATATTTCAGTTATAGGTGTAAAATATTTCTCTAGTAGTAAATGTAAGACCCACATCAATTAAAATGGAGTGTTGTAGGTCTTAAACATCCAGGATTTAATCATCAAAAGTGAGTAAATTCTGGGTTAAATCTATTATTCCAGCCTTTTAATCCTGTGGGATAAAGGTAGTTGACAGATTATATATCCAGCCCCACTCAAGAGGAGCAGTAGGGCTGGCCAACAATAGGGTGGGAGTATTAAAGAGTAATTTCCACTTTTTCCAAAGACATTTATTTCTGTTTTACAAGGCATAACCAGTTTATTTTGATGGCTACCAGATCCACTAATTTCTCTAGGAATCACGCAAAATGATTCCTTAAGAACCATCACGCCAGGCAGGGTAGGAAACACACCTCAGAGTGGTTGTTAAAGATAAATTCCTTGGAAGTTTGACTTGGCATTCTTCAATTACTACTCTAATTATTCTTCTATTACTTAGGCAGTGAGCCAAAGGTTTCCTGGGTGCAGAGGAAGTTAATAGGGGAGATGAAGCAAGATTGTGAGGCCATGTCAGCATATGTTCATTAAAACCTGATTTCTTCAGCATTAAGCTCACTCCTGGCACCAACAACATTTTACTCTGCCTGTGTATTTAATGATAAAAAAAATAAGAATAATTATTTACAGTATTTCCTGACCCAGTTTCTTTGGTTGTTTGTTCAGAACTGTACATAATTTTTTTTTTTAAATGAGGAATTCATTGGGAAATCTACAGTAAAGAAGGTGCTGTCTCCTGTTCATTGCTAGAAGGAAATTAAGGAGTTTCCAAAAGCTTCCCAGTAATCCCCACTGCTTTCCAGCGTTCAGCACTGGATATATATAATTACATATGAAAAAATTACATTTGAAGAAAGTTATTTGAGTTGCAAAGCCAAGTACTTGAAAGTTAAGAAACGGCATTTTTACCATTGCCTGTGCAATCCTGGCTCTTCCCACTTTTGTATCCAACCTCTAATATTAAAAGAGAGGGAATGGGAAAATATTACATGGTTATGTAGTTAAAGATTGGATCGTAATGCACGTGCTCCTGGGAGCAGAAATGGGGTTGCAGACATATGTAACTGTAAATCTGGCATTCCTGAACATCCAGATCCTGCCTATCCAAACCAAATAACTTCCTTTTAACATATTTTTGTGTAATTTCCTGGTTTGCTTCATTTCTAAGGGAATATTTATAAAGCAAATCATCTTATGCAGAGCTGTTTAAAATAATATTGACTTCTTGCGTCCAGCTCCCTTTGTTTTTTTCTCGGTGTTCCACGCTTGCTCACCTTCTTTTCCTGGGAAAATACAGAAATATTCCCTCTATGGAGGCAGCTGGGGGTGTTAGGGAATGTTGGGAGAAGATGCAGGGATTTAGGTGATGCAGGGATTTAGGTGATTCTTTGGAATTTCATAAAACCCACCTGTGACCTGGGAGCCAGGGGAGGGAAACTCCAGGAAAAAAAAGCCAAAGGGCGTTCTCAAAAACCAGTTTATAACTCAGTTAAAGCTGAGACACATTTTGTGGGACAGGAAAAGGCCCTGAAGGCTTTCTACCTGCCAAATTTCAAGTCGGATTTCATGCAGCTGTTGGAGCTCATCCCCCAAAAAATGAAACAGTCTTGGGAATCAACCCAAGCATGGAGGTCTGGGTGGCCAAGGGGCTCCTGCTGAGACACCATGAGGGGCTCTCCTGTCATTTTTTGAAGTCTGGGGAGTTTGCCATTGGTGGTAGAGGAAGAAGAAAATCATCTCTGAATTTCCAGCCCCTCAAGGCTCATCCCCAGCCCATCCCATTGGAATGGGATGGGGCATCAAAGGACAGACAGAAGGAAAAATCTATTGTTGGTGTTGGAAAGTGATCTAAATCCTTCCTGGACAATCTGCTTATTTAATATGTTCATTTAATTTCTCTTCATAGTCAAGGAAAATGAGAATTTTTAAAAAATAAATGTTGATTAATACAAGTTAAGGGCAAAATAAATCTCCTCCCTTCCTCCCCCTCTACCCCAAACTCAGACCAGAGAGGAGTCGAGCTGTGCTCGAGCATAAAATGGAAAAATCTATATATTTTAATTTGTTTTTTTTTAAACTAAGCTTAACAAAAACATTATATCATGGATCACCAATAAGCAAGGTTTTTTAAGAATTCCCTTTTAAAACTATGAAGGGAAGAAAAAGTATGAAGGTAGCCAAATCTCCAAGATGTTGTACAGCATATTAGGTATAGATCCAACCTCCAGGAATTTTTATTAACGTCTCAGTGCTTCAAAATTCAGAAAAATTCCCCCAAATCAGAGTTCAACATCCACATCAGAAGCTGCCAAACATCTCAACACGACTGAGGGCTACGGATGGTGTTCCTGCTCTCCTCCAGCGTGGCTTGGAGCTGTGTCCCCACCCCACAGGGAGCCACAGCAGTTTGCATCTCTGGCAATTTTTAGTGCACAATGTGGATATTTAGAGGATTCCACACCCCTGCTTCAATCTGCAGGGATCTGGGGCTGAGTGTCCGGTTTTCGGCTGTTTGGAGGGCCTGGAAAGGCCCGGGGTGGCCTTGGGGCAGCCCGCGTATCAAAGAACGAGAAGAGGCTTCAGTTCTTCTTTCGGTCTTTATGTTTATTAAATGTTTATCTAAAAGATTTTCTTTCAGCCCGACAGAGCTCTGCTCAGCAGCCAGCCATGAGCACACTGTGCTGCCCACCGGACAGTCACCCATCTTTATACCCAAAGTTACATGTACAATATTTATCATTTTTCCCCAATACCATTTATTCTTATTGCCCGGTGCACTTTTAGTAATGACCAATCCAAAAGTGCCACCATCACCACAGAAGATGGAGGAGAAGAAGAAGAAGAAGAAGGACAGGACACGCCCCAATTCCTCCATCTTACTTCTCTAAACCCCCCTGTACAGAAATCCTAAACCCTGTGTCTCACCCTCTAATTAACTAATCCCTTCACCATTCACCCCGGTGGAATCCTCCTATCCTCATACAGGTGTCGTCTCCTGTGTAGGATCAAAGTCCAGCCACCAGACACTTCTGGAACATTCCAGGACTCCCGAGCCCCCCAAGGGTGGTCTCGGTGGCTCGGCACCTCAGGACTGAGGTGCTGAGATCCCACAGCTGAGGGAGGGTTTGGGCCTCAGCTGAATTTGGCGAGGAGCACAGATACCAGCATGGGAATCCTCCCTTCCCAGCCAGCCCTGAGCATCTCCCACCTCCAGAACCCTTTCTCCAGAGGCGTGAAGCGACCTTTCCACCCAAAATTGGAAACCTGTCTCAATCATTATTCCTTCTCTTGTGCCCTCTTTGTTTTCCCACAGATCACCCTGCTTCGAACCACAGAGATGCAGAAGCCAGAGGGGTTTTGGGGTGGTGGGAGCTGGGAGATCAGGGGTGCTGATCCTGCTGATCCTGGCTGGCGTGGGTGCTTCAGACTGAGCATCCTTGCTGGGGGAACTGGTTCTGACTGGGGTCTGGCCAAGGACTTGGGAGCAGAAGTGTTTGGGGTCAGGGCTGGGGCTGATGCTGTTCAGCCCCTCTGTCTGGGACGTGCACAGGGGGACCAAAGGACCTGTGACCCTGAGCTGTGTGGGACACTCACAGGCTGGAGGGAAGGGATGCATCCAGAGGGACCTGGACAGGCTGGAGAATTGGGGTGATGAAAAATTCCTCATGAGGCAGCAGTGAGGGCTCCCAGCCCAGAAACCAACTGAGTCCTGGGCTGCATCCAGAATGCTGTGAAAGGACAAGGAGCAATGGGTGCAAATTGAAAATGGGGGGATTTAGTTTGGATATTGGGAATTGGGAATTGTTCCCTGGCAGGGTGCCCAGAGCAGCTGTGGCTGCCCCTGCATCCCTGGCAGTGCCCAGGGCCAGGCTGGACATTGGGGTTGGAGCACCTGGGACAGTGGGAGGTGTCCCTGACATAGAAGGGGGTGGAATGAGATGATATTTAATGTCCCTTAACATTTTGTAAAGATCTCTGGATTTGAATTTTTTATTTGAATAAAAATGTACCCACAAATCAGAGACCTACAAGGAGGGAAAACTGCATCCCATTAACTGGAAGCTGTTGTAGAAACCACACACCGTGTGCGAGTGGTTAAACTGTGGCTTGCCAGAGCCTGATTCTGATTTTTCTGCCAGAAAAAAGAACCTCAGCCATCCCTAATTGTGAAGCAAAGGGATGGGGAAGGACTTCAGAGTCACCTGTGCCACCCTCACCCATGAAGATCTTCACCCGCTGTGAACCCCACCAACATCTTCACCCCCAAACCCATCTGCCAACGTCGGGGACATCTACCCGCTCCTAGAACACCTGCTCTGAAATCTCTGCTCATCGCAATTAAATATTTAGATGATGTTTCATTTATGAAAATTAGATTTTAGACGTGAATTAGGGCTACCTTAATTATTACACTAAAACATGGAAATGATAGTATATTATTAGAAACATATTTTTCTTGCAAAACTGTGTGTTTGCAATCGCGCCAGGAAAAAAAAAAGTTATGAAATAGACTTTTTATAGTAGGTGTTAATTCTGAATAATTAGGATTAGGCACTGGGGATTTGCAACCCAAATAAAAATTTCCTAATTAACCCTTATATTGGCCCTAACAGAAAAGCCAAATAGTTCAGCAATAAAAAAAAGAGAAAAATGAAAAAAAAAAGCTCTCCACATATATAAGTGGATGTCTGAAATCTGAAACAAAATGGGATTTAAAGACACCTCCTGGAAAATATTTACACACCTGACCAGAGCCATCCAGGCAGCTGGGATTTGGATTTGCCATGATGTGATCGACATGATCCAGATATTTCAGGATCACATCCCAATTAGGAAAAGTGAAATCATCTCGGGTCCTTTTCTTGACACTCCCTTAGTGCTGATGCTGCCTTGTTTAATTTCTTTTATAATGATTAATAGTCTTATTTGGGCTTTTTGGGTTTTTTACTGTCTAGATTTTCTTAAGTATCCCATGGCATGTCAGGCATCCCAGGAAGTGATGTTTTCACAGGAATAAGAGCTGGCAACCTCTTGGGAAACATTCCAGCCAGGAGGGACACACAAGGGCAGGGACTGGAGCCTCCCCAGCTTGGGCATCACCTTTTGGGGCTCCATTGGATCCATGGCCAAGAGCCAGGAGATCCATCTCTCCTTTTAAAGGTCCTCTGAAAGCAGCCCTGACCAGCAGCACTCCAAAGTGAGGGGGGAGAAGAAGGAGGGCAGAAAATAATTCTCTTCCTCAGCCAAGGGCAAGAAGAGAGCCACGGAATGTCCTGAGTTGGAAGGGACCCACAGGGATTGAGTTCAGCTCCTGTGCCTGCACAGGACACCCCAAAAATCCCACCCAAACTGTGCCAAGCAGTCCTGGGGCTCTGGTGCAGCCCTCCTGGGCTCACATAAACACTAAGGAATTACAGAGCATCTCCAGTTCACTTCTCTGCCCAAGGTGGAACAGCCAACGCATAAATCCAAGGTAAAATCCACCCTGCTCCAGTTCCATATGTTTTAAACCTTCCTCTGTTTTAGTTTCCTAGACAGACTTGGCAAACTGCAGAAATACTTGAGCTGAAACAAGACCTGGCCAAACTTTGAGGTTGCCAGGGTCTGAGATGCATGCAAAATCGAGGCAGATCCCTCTAGGTATGATCATTTTTATGAGTTAAGAAAACACAGAGGCATCTGTCCAGCTTTTCCCACCAGCAGGTGAAACATGCCAAATGTCCCAGTTTGCTGCAAAATTGTGGCACCAGGCTCACTTGAAACATGCAAATTCTCCTCTCCCACTGCATGTGGAGGATATGGAGCATTACCCAAATTTCCAGGATGAGAAGAGCACGATGCCATTAACCATCACAGGACCCAGGGAACAGCTGGAGCTGTGGCAAGGGAGGGTTAGGTTGGATTTAGGGAAAGGTTCTACCCCAGAGGGTGCTGGCACTGCCCAGAAAATGGGCACAGCCCCGAGGCTGCCAGAGCTCCAGGAGCCTTTGGACAATGCTCTCAGGGGGATTTTTGGGGAGTCTGTGCAGGGCCAGGAGATGAACTGGATCCTTATGGGTCCCTCCCACCTCAGGACATTCCAGGATTCCATCACAGCGAATTGCACCTGATGGCTGATTCCTGAGCAATGCTGGCACAAGAGAGAGAAAGATTTATGTCAAGAGAGCTTCATCAGACCAATATTTAGCCAACATTAATTACCACCCTTATTAAGAATGAGCTGAAACATTGGTGGTTGTTTATAGATATATGCAAAGTGCATGGAATCGGGACAGTCAGGGAGACAAGCACAAAGCTTTCTAATAACTATTTTAGGCTCCAATCATTCAAATAACCACGGACAACACTTTAAATAACCTCAAATACACATTGGTTTAGCTCAGAGAAATAATGCAGTATATTTTATATATACTTCGTGCCTTGTGAGTTCTCTCTCTCCAGCTTACTCCAGATGCAATTGGAGCAAGGCTTTGCAGCTCCCAAATCCTTTGGGATGCCCCCACAGCATCCACTGCTCTCCCAGGCCCCATTCCCAACACTCCATCCCCACCATGGGACCCCTGACAGGCTGTTACCCACAGACCCTGCTCTGCCTCCCAGGAAAACCAGGATTTTGCTCAAGGTTTATAGATTCAATCAAACCTCCTCAAACAATTCCCATGGAAGTACTCCATATACATGAGGCTGAAGCCTTAATTTTTTAAGTTTGCTTTTCCCCTGCCGTACAGATTAAATACATAATTTGATTTCATCTCATTCAGTTTTAAAACGATTAATCTTATCCAAACCCACACGAGTGGTCCCAGCTCGGTCCAGCTGGACAGGTGCATCTCAATTCCAAGGCAAAAACCCATCCTTGACCTGGATTTCATCTCCATGCACCAGGAGTACTGAGTCCTGTGCCCAAAATACTGTCTCCAGTTGAAAAGAGAAGCAAAATCCAAATTCCCAAGAGCCCCACAGTGCCCAAAAAGAAAAGCAGGGTTCCATTTTCCTCTGCTGGCAAGTTGCCTCCTGCAACGTAGGCTGGATTTCCTTCTTTTAAAATCTGGGAACAATATAAATGGGAGATAACTTGCAATCCTTAATGCTTTCCATCCTCTTTGCAAAATCTTTTTATAATGCTCAAATAGTTGGCTTGCAGTGATGATCTTATAATGATCCTAGGGAGTAGTGAGAAACTGCGAGTAAATTCAAGTCAAATACATTTTAGAAAATTAATACAATATCACAGACCTTATATTGAATAATTTTCATTACAGGATATAATTCTCTTACTGGGGAAGAGCAATAATATGGTGATTGTTGATGTTGCCAGTGCTTTTTTTTTTTGTATTTTTTTTTTTTCAATCTGCAATACTTAGGCAGTAAATTGTGCTGTTATAGTTGCTCGGCAACCATAACTTCTGCATACTCACCTCCCATGGTTTTGTAGCAACAACAATCTTATGATAACAAGGGGATGGGTATCTTTTTTTTTGTAATCAAGATTCTCCTTGATATGCAAATGTATGCAACATTTAATGTATTATGTATGGGAAAAAATTAAAATAATTATTTCATTTGAGTAATGAGCCTTAAGTGTTGATTTCGGATTTCGAAAGGCAGGAATGGACCTGCTGAAAATTTGATACCAATAAACAGAGGAAATCCACTGGCATAGAGTAAAACAATTATATTCTCCTTGGAACACCTGCTATTTACATATCTCAACTGTGAGATACAAAACAGGAACAGGGAGAACGTTCTGGGTTTGTGGGTTTGTGTTTTGGAGAAGAGCAAGTGTCCGTTTAGGACAAAAAGAAAATAAATATATGAAAAAAACCGCCAAAAACAAGAACTAAGAGAAATGGACTCAAAGTACATTCAGCACCTGCAGAGCAGGACAATATTATGTTAATCTTCTCCAGAGAAACGTGGTTTTCCTGGGTAGATCTCCAGGACTCAGTGCAGGAGATCACTTCAATATTTAATCTCAACTCAAGGATTAAGAGCCTGGAAGAATTTTTGGGCATCCCCAAAGCAAGAGGCAGAGGGACCTGGGTTCTACACTTCCATAAGAAAAAAAATCAGGTTTTAATACTTGTTTTTTCTTATGGACTCTTATTTCTTACGGACTTATCTCTTTGGACTGAAGTGGAATTTGCTCATGGATGTGCTGTTGCACCTCATCAAGATTTGAAAAAGCATTTTTCATTATTTGCAAAGTTTTGGTGGGGCTTGGGTTTTGGCGGCTTTTAGTTTTCAGAATGGTCCTATACTCATGGTACATTTTTTTTTATCCTCATCTTCTGCACAAAGAGAATAAAAAACTAAATGCAGAAGTTATTAGATCATCCTGCAGGAACATCAATGGACCAAAATGATTCCCTTCTTAATTGTTTTAATTAGGGAAAAAGCAAAATTATCTACATTTCTGTTTTAATTGCTAGAAGGAAAAAAAGATTTGATATTGCACTCTGTATTTGGAGCAATCTGAGATGGTGCAACACCTCCAAGTAATTTTAATTATTTAAAGTAACAAGTTTGTTTCCTTTCAAGAAAAATAGAATTTGACTTTTCACACCAGCACCAAGTTTGGGTTCAGCTTTAATTCCACTTTCTCTTTTGATTCAGATTTCCCCACCATAAACACAATTGAGCTTCTTCTTTTTGGTACCTGGGATTTAATGGCGAATTTATGTGGCACCACAGAAGAGGCAGCTGCTCTGGACATCAAAGAGGGAATTTTCCCTGTTTCATCTCTGCCTAATCAGGATATCCTCCAACTTCTGGAGAGCTTTGTAAGTACTTGAACATCGTGTCTCTTTATTAAGCTACAAATACCCTAAATGGAGCCTCCTGCTCTGGGATGCCAAGGCCCCTCCACCTGAGCACCACAATCCATGGTGCTCTGCTTGAGCTGACATCAAACCAAAAGCTGCACTTTGCTTCTGCACAACAAAATTATCTGCCAAGCAGCACGACTTTAAATAGAAAAATAAAGAAATCCGCCCTGGACTCTTTAGAGAAATAACTTTTTTGAGTAATAGAAAGGAAGCTCCCACTGCCAGCAGCCTCCTGGTCCTCCACCAGGATATTGCTGGGCATCTTTCCCAGTCACCTGCAAGAAGCCCTCCCTCACCCAGCCCTCAGCACTTCCCAGGGCTGAAAGCGTTTAAAAAGGCTTTAACTCAGATGTGCCATCGCAAGTGGCAGTGCAGGGAAGCTGCCACATCCCTGCAACACACTCAGCATTTCCCCAAGGACCTCGTGGTCCGGGTTCCACATATAATTAGGAGAAATTTCAAACACTGCTTTAGATTACGTATACAGTGCCACGCAGTACTGACATAACTATAGAGGATATTTCTCCCAGTCTTTAATCATCAAGTCGTATTTTGTCTTCTTTACATATAGGTCATTTCTTTGACAGAATAAATTATGATTAGCCTCTTAGTTTAAATGTAAAATTTAGCAGAACTATAGTGTCACTGCTCCCTGTGTTCTTCCTTTCAGTATTTCTCTTTCATTAAAACTGCCTTTGAAATCTTTTACCCTCTACTCCATCTGCAGCCCAGGGAGGACACTCTAATTTCTGAAACCCTGTCTGTGCTGAAGGAAAATGTGGAGGCTCAGGCTTCTGCATCATTTTATTCCCCTTTTTTTTAAGGATACCAAGATCACAGTGATGCTGGTCTGCAACAAGCAGGGAGCAGCCAGCCAGAATATGGGATGTGCTGGGAGATTTTTCATGCAAACTGGGCCTTTTCTTAGAGCACAGTTCTTCCCCTAATTTCCAAGGAACAAGACCAAACAGAACCAACTATTTTTTGTTCAGGCACAAATTTTTCCCTTCCCCAAAATTTTAGATGTCGTATATGGATGTGCATAGATAAAATATTTACTCTGAACAGAGACAACTTATGAAATTCAACAGGCTGGGCCCTTTTGAACATCATAAACTTTGCTGGCCAGGCTGACGTGTTCATGCATAATTTTCACCGCCTCCAGAAACCCTTTTTCTGCTCGATTCTCTTTGCTGCTCAGAAGTGTTTGGAAAGTGCACAGCAGCTCCCTGCACATCCCAAAAGGTGCCAGGCACCCTCACCACTGTGCAGAAACTCTGATTGCTCAGGGAATGCCAGAGCTGTGCCAATATCCCAGCCGGGATCACATTGGGAATCAAAAGCGCACCCAATCTGGGGCAGCACCTGGTTTTGCTGCCACACCAAACTCCATCCAAACTATCATGGAAAAGCTCCTTCAGACAGTGGTTTCACAAGGCCCTGGGTTCACACTGAGAGGCACAGAGTCATGGAATCATGGGATGGTTTGTGTTGGAAGGGACCTTAAAGCTCATCCAGTTCCAGCCCCTGCCATGATCAGGGTCACCTCCACCAGACCAGGCTGCTCCAAGCCCTGTCCAGCCTGGCCCTGATTTGTTAGAGCTGAGCAGCAAAGCAAAAAATATTGGGAAAGAGAATAAAAAAAATTAAGAATAAATCACAAATGACCAAACATCACATTGCTAGAAACAGCTCCATCAGATCCTGTGGTTCTGCTTTGAGAAACACCAAGCCAGGATGAGAAAGGAAATAATAAAATTTTTTAGATGTGCCAAGGCACTTTTTCACTGGGCTGAAACCTCCTATTTCCCAGCCAGCAAGATTGTTTAAGTGCTGACCAGTTTGCAAGTTCAATCTCTGTAAATATGAGTGCAGAAAGCAAAGAGGAGCTTAACCAAAACTGCTAGGATCTGCTATCCGACAGAAAACTAAAATTGCATCAACATATTATAAATATGAGGATTTAAAGCCTTCTGGAGAGGGTGAGGTTATAATGCTGCTGGACCAATACTATAAAACATGAAAGATTTCATCCTGCTGCCATAATTCTGCTACTCTGATGCCGGATTTTCTTAAAAATATGCATCTGCATTGCAATATTTAGAGATGCTCATGATTCTTCTTGATGTATTCCCCCCACCAAATCAGAGGATTTCCTTTGGACAGGGGCTCATTTTCAGCTGGGAAAGCTAAAAAAGGCTGCTGCTTTGGAGCAAGGACCCCTGTGGTCCTCCACTTGGCAGGACAATGGAGTATCCCTGGGAAAACTGAGCCGTAAATTTGAGTGGTCCATGGAAAGTGGGAAATGTGATTCTAAATCCTGCACCACACCTCAGAGCCAGAGCAGAGCTGCAGGATGGGAAACTGGGCTGGGGGACAGAGCTGCAGACCCACAGCTCGCTCACATTCCCCTTTCACACCCCTAAATCTCTGTCCCAGAAATGTAGAATTCCCATTAAACACAGGGCATGCAGGCCTTGGGGGCTGAGATATGAATTCTGACCCCCCCATGCCATAAACCCACAACAGATCCCATAAAGCCCTTTAGGAAGATGGGTGTCTAATTCCCATTATCACACAATGACAAAAATAATCAATTAGAGACTGTAAACTCCCCCTTTCAGATTCCCTCTTTTGTGTCAGATTCCTAAACCTGTTTTGAATTATCAGACCCTGTGGGAAGATTTTGGTTCTTTGGAGTTCCTCATATTCTGTTTTGGGATGCAGAGCTGCTGGATCATGGCTCAGTGTACAACAGAGCAGGTCCAGCATCAAGAAATTCTACTTTTCATGGAAAAGCTTGCATTAAGAAGAGGTGGAGAACCTCTCCTTGAAAAAGGACCAGAGGATGAAATTTCCATTGTAAGTTCCAGGGCAATTTGTAAATAAATATACCTAGTAACTAGTAATTAACATTTTATTAGATAAATGACTCGTGCACACTAAATTACCATGCATAAATACACCATTAATATGCAGCAGAACTTATAGTTCAAAGCTATCAGCAATGTAAACATATGTTCACCCACTCCATCTCGTGCTCAAGGGCTGCCATGAAATGCAGCAGTGATTTAGGGGGCTTCAGACGAGCAGGGAGAGCTCCTCATTCATCCAGGAGCATGGGATGAACTGGCTTCAGCCCACGGCGAGGCACAGCAGCGCAGTGGAGCTGCTCTGCTCCTTGTTAATTAGCAGTGGGCAGAAAAACTCATTTTATGCCCATTATAGAGATGTTGAGGGCTGGTGAGGAGCAGAGGGTTTCACACACAGACAGGAGCCTGCCCTCATCCCAGGAAGGATGGGGAGCTGGCAGAGAGAGGCTCCAGGATGAGCAGAGGATGGAGCAGCTCTGCTGGGAGGAATGGCTGGCACAGCTGGCATTGCCCACCTGGAGGAGGGAAGGCTTTGGGGTGAGCTCACAGTGCCTGAAGGAGTAAACAGGAAAGGTGGGGAGGGACAATTTACAAGGGATGGGTGACAGGACAAGGGGAAATGGCTCCAAGTGAAATTGGGTAAGTTTAAATGAGGTATTGGGAAGGAATTCCCTGTGAGGGTGGGCAGGCCCTGGCACAGGTGCCCAGAGCAGCTGTGGCTGCCCCTGGATCCCTGGCAGTGCCCAAGGCCAGGCTGGACATTGGGGCTGGAGCACCTGGGACAGTGGGAGGTGTCCCTGCCATGGCTGGGGTGGGATGGGATTTAAGATCCCTTCCAGCCCAACCACGAATTCTGTGCCAATACCACAGCATTTGCCATCATTCATGAGCCCAGCTGTGCCCAGCTGTGCCGCTCCCACACCCCAGGTGGAATCCAGGCAGGATCAAAGGCTTTGCCCATGACCACACAGGAGCTGGTGTCAGAGAGGGCAGAGGCTTCAGCCAAAATCAGCCACACCACTGCGCCTTGCCCTGAACAGGAATGTGTGGTGAAGTATGACCTCCAGGAGGTTTAAAAACCACATGTGATTGCCACTTGCTACCTTGAAATAGATGAAATTAATTTCCTCTCTATGCCATTCCCCCTCTCTGTCAGAAATCCCCTTTCCAGGAAACAAACAGCAGCGCTGAGCAGTTGGCTTTTATCCTGCTGTCAGCCTCTCCAAATACACCACTCACAGGAATTTCTATTAGTACATAAAATATGACACATATGAGGAAAGGTTAACCTGGACACCTCACAATCCAGCTCTTGATTAATTCTAATTTCAGAACAGAACAAAACACAGCCAGCAGTGCTGAAGTGACAGCCAGAGAGCAGAAAGCACCAGGATGAGGAGGACACCAGTGCAGAAGTTTCCTAGGAACTTTTATTTCCTTTCCTAGGAACTAGTATTTAAATTCCATTTTACACATCCATTTTTTTAATCTTGATGGGTTTTTTTTTTGCCAAATAATTAAACCATATATCCCTGCATTATCCAAATCACTTGTCATCAATGCACTTCCAATTAGCCTTTTTCTATGTTTCCTAGTATCAAAAACAATAATCAACCATCATCATCACTCCACAACCACCCCCATAGACATGGAATTAATGCCAGAACTAACGCCCCCCAAAAAATCAAACAGAAATACAAACCATGATGATAAATCATCAACCAATCACCCACCAAATTTTATGTTCTTGTAGCTTACAAAAAGCATGACACTGAAGATGTCGAGATGACTGCCACACACACCCAAGGACAAAAGAGCATTTTTACCCACCCACGCCCTCAGACACAAAGCTGAAAGCAATTCTAATTCCTCAGGAGTAAAAATGCATTTATTGCCACCTGTGCCCATCCTGGATGGGATGCCCATGGAGTTTTAGCGATTTTGGCATGGATGCCAACCCAACAGCTTTTCATCCCAGCCAGGCAAGGGAGTCCTGACGCTCCCCCTGTGCCTGCAGATCCTCCCCCCCAGCAGGAGCTCACCTGGGCATGGATGAGCAGCCAACCATGGCCAGCACCTCCTCCAGCTGCTGCCACCCTTTTACATCCCTGACACTCCTTAATGGCTCGCTGGAGGTCAAAGCCATCAGCATTTTCCTGTTCTGCCCCTGGAGCATCCCACCTGCAGCCTCACCTGGCAGGCACAGGAGCCGCTGGGCCCCTTCCACTTTGCTTCTGATTTAAATGTCTGCTTGAACTGAAATGTGGGGTTTATTGTTTGCTTGGGTCATGATTAACCCTCCCAGCCACTGTTTTTGGCTGCCAGGATATTTTGCCATGAGGGGGAGGACAAACATTGTTCAAAGGTGCCTCTACCTCTTCTCCAGGTTCCTCTGGAGTACACAATATCATTTATTGAATGGTTTAAAAGGTGTTCAATATGAGTATGAAACATTTTGGGTAAAAAAAAAAAAATCAGACATGGTTCAATGTCCTTCCCATTTACAGAGCGCACAAGGATACTTCCACAATTTCGACATTATTAGAGGGGATGTGCTGAAAAATTGACCTTAAAAATCTCACAACAACTTGTTCTTTGTAAAGGGGGAGGGGATAAAAACCCAGCAAAAGTTGTCTGCTCCCTTTTTGAAACTAAACAACAATTGGGCAAACGTGTGCTATGTACAAATAACACAAAATGCATGTAGCTGGGTAGATGTTTTCCATAACAATGCTCCGAGAAATTGCATTAAACCTCAGACATTATCCCTGGTTTTATAGAATTGCCCACAGAGACAGACACCAACATCACTATTAAGTATCAAGAAAGTACCAGGCTTGTTACAGGAGCTTTATGAGAGCCAAGGATCAAATATTTTTTCACAGTTTTATGTGGATAGTTTCATGAAAATTGATCAGGTCTAAAAAGTCACAGTCCAAATGAAGCTAAGGTTAAAGATAATTTATACATGATATTCCTAATTTTATTCTGAGCCCTTTTATTACTATGTAGGCCTTTATGACTTTAAAGAAAATGTCAGTGGCAGCAAATGACATTGTACTGAATAATCTAGTTATGAGGGAAAAGACATTTAAAACTATTCCAGATCAGCTTTGCTCTGTTCTGCTGAACTTACAGTTTTATCCCACACAGCTGGGCTCAACTCCTGCCTGGATTTTTAAATCGCCTTCACGCTTGCTTTGAGAGCCAATGTCTCTTGCTCTTCTCTTTTTAATTCCTCGGAAATTTCACGTTTTCCCCCTTTTTTCCTATGAAGTTTGGGGGAGTTCAGCTCTCCCTCCATGCCCAGGGGTGTCTCACGTGTGTGCTGCTGCCTCAGCCCAGCCCTGGATGCTCAGCACAGGGGAAAATGTGCTCAGTTCCTGATATTTGTGATTTTCACCTGTCCTTGGGAGCAGCAACTGAGTCCCATCAGCTCCACAGCAGGGACAGAAATTGGAGACAAATTCCTGCTGCTCTTGACATGGACAGACAAGATATTTCCCTAAATCCCTGTCTGTACAACACCGGGAGCAGGGATGGGTTTGAAGGGCATCCGTGGCTCTTTTTTGAAGCATCCGCATCCCAATTTGCAGGTTTTGCTGCCACCTCTCCTTTTCCTCCTTTTACCCAATCTCCAATCTCTACAACAACAAATCTGCAGAATATTATGGCTATTTACTGCGCTGTTCGAGAGACAGCTGTCTCATGGCAGCAATATTAGCAATTTTTCCCTTTTTTCCAACCATAAAAAGGTTTCTGTGGGATGAAAAATTCAATGATTGGCCAGGAATGTGCTCCCAAACATTGTGGATGCTTATCTCATTGGACCTGAGATAAGGTCAAATTACCCAAATCCCACCCGATTGATTCCCTGAATATTTTGGGATCTCCATGCTGAATTTTGGCTTTCATGGAACAGGAGGACGAACACGTTAATCTGGCACAGGAACAGTTCTAAATAAAGTTTTTATAGGAATATCACTCGCTGGGTGATTTGCTAGGAGGAAACAGTGTTGACAAATTAGAATAAAGAGTATTTTCGTGAAAGTTTTGGGGTTTTTTTAAATTTCTTTAAAATCCTCGGTGTTTACCAGCTCGATTTTTTTTTTTTGTTTGTATTGGGGTTTTTTTGTTTTGTTTTTTTTTTTTTTTTTTTTTTTGGTTTTGTTGTTGTTTTTAATTTTGGGGGGTGTTTTTCTGGGTGTGATTTCTTGTTCAAGGAAAGAAATGAGAGTTCTTATCACTGAGAGTCTTCCCAAATTCTGCCACTGTCTGAATCCACACTACCCCTGTTTTTCCAGATGCTTGTTTGAAAGGCAACTGTTATTGCATGTCATAATTGTGTTCATAGCTGAGTAAACACCTTCACAGGTGCAAAAAGACCCGAAAGCTGCAAGAGTTGTAAGGCTGAAAAAGCAGAAATTTTACAGCCTTGTCATGGACAAAGGAGGTGTAGAAATGAAATACAATATTTTCCTCTGTCTGAAGTGTAACACTTGATTAGCTTGAAGCAGTGTGAGCCGTGTGGCCGTGCACAGGATTTAATCAAAAACGTAGCTTTGTTTGAAAAGTGATTAGGTAAAAATGTCATTGATTTCTACAGCAAATCTGCTCACTGAGGATTTCAGAGCCATGGACTCCTTTCTCTTCATAATATTTATATTTTAACTGTTTTCCAGCAGTGGCCAAATAGAGCTATCAGGCTGAAATAAGAGTAGAAATTGTTGTGGCTGAGGTTTTTTAAGTACAAGGGTGGCTGCAGGATTTGCCTCTCCTTGTTCTCTTTGAGCACCTCTATATTTCCTCATTGCTACCTTAAATTTATATTTATTTTAATCAAAAATCAAACTCCTCTTGGGTCAACCAAGCTGAGCTGAGAAGGCAAAGGGCAAGAGACCTGGAAAAAAAATTATATTGGAGTGTAAGAATTCCAACCCCTGGCAGTGCCCAAGGCCAGGTTGGACATTGGGGTTGGAGCACCTGGGACAGTGGGAGGTGTCCCTGCCCTGGCTGGGGTGGCACTGGGTGGATTTAAGGCCCTTTCCAACCCAAATCACCCTGGAATTCCCTAAAAGAATTGCTGCATATCAGGAAAAGTGTTTATTCCCATCCCCATGCCCATTCCTGACCTCATCTGTGCTTCCAAACCAGCCCAGTGTGGTCCAGATAGGGAATGGCCACAATGGATGCTCCTTCCCAACTCCAGTTTGTTGCTGTTTTGGTCAAGTAAATGAAACTAAATGCAAATTTAATTGAATATAAATATTAAACTATAAATACTTTTTACCCTAAACAAATGGATCTGTCTCCTGTAATGTGTATCTTTAAAAAGAAAGTAATTCCGTACTTACTATAATCAGTATTATAATATAATTATAATATAATTAGTGATATTTTCAGAAACTGCCTAAGTAAAATAAATACATATAAACCTATTCATTTTTATTAAGTTATTTCATCCAAGTATTGTTCAGATGAGCGAATGTTTCATAAAACTTTTTCCATAATGTTGGAGAAATTGTCAAATCCCCCTTTACCTGAACATCTTATAATATGATTTTTAATGAGAGAGGAGATATCACAGAAACCCTTGAAGAGTCCTGGAGAGATATTATTGATCTTTGGAGTTAGATCACCTTAATGATTATCTTTCATAGCAGCTGGAATATTTTGCTCCTTGTCTGCCAGAAAGACACATCTGAAGGTTAAATACAGCAGGACGGAGCAAAATTCTGTTGAAAGTTTATAAATCCATCATGGCAGGGACACCTCCCACTGTCCCAGGTGCTCCAGCCCCAGTGTCCAGCCTGGCCTTGGGCACTGCCAGGGATCCAGGGGCAGCCACAGCTGCTCTGGGCACCTGTGCCAGGGCTGCCCACCCTGCCAGGGAACAATTCCCAATTCCCAATCTCCCATCCAGCCCTGCCAGGGAACAATTCCCAATTCCCAATCTCCCATCCAGCCCTGCCAGGGAACAATTCCCAATTCCCAATCTCCCATCCAGCCCTGCCAGGGAACAATTCCCAATTCTTTATATCCCATCCAGCCCTGCCCTCCCATGCGAAGTGGCTGGAGACTTTCCAGCCCGTCCTGCAGCCTGATCCCTGCTCTTTCAGAGGCACAGCATCCCCGGCTGCAGCTCGGCATCAAGGAGATTTTCCTTTCTCATGTCAGAGCCTGCCAAAGCCTCCCAGTGCCTCACCAGCGCCCAGGGCAGCCTGAGCTGCCTCACAAACAATGGATTTGATCTTTTTCTGAGCTGGACTTCATTGGAATCATGTTGTCAATTCTTCGTCGGGATCCTTGAGGGTGTTTTGCAAAGAAATCAGCACGTGTGGTTTCATAATGATGTTCCACGTTTCCCTTCAGAAAAACAGTGCAGAGGGGAGTGCTGCCAGAGGTTTTATGGCTCAAGTCTAACCTTCCTTAACCTTTTTTTTCTTTTTTTAATGTCTCCCAGTATTGACAAGGCCTTTAATTTGTGATCCAAGGCTGTAGCACTTCTCAAGATTAAGCAGCATTAGTGCTGCATTAGGGAGCAGCACCTGGTGGCTGGGAAGGATGGATCCATGGGCAGATCCCACCTGCTTCCCACCACATCCAGGCTTGGGGGAGGACAGATCCAGCTCTCCCCTCCTTCCCAGGCAGTGGTAAATCAGCCAATTGTAATTCACGTGGCAGATAAATTTATTGGAAAAAAGACCCAAAGCGCCGAGAGGAGAATTAGGATAAATGGGCTGGAGTGGGAAGGGCTGGGATTGTGCTCCTGTTCCTGGTGTTTGGGGACATGGGGTGCCCTGAGCCTGCTCCCCACACCCCTGCACACCAAAACCTCTGCACAGCCCATGGCAAAGACACCCAGCCCTGGGGACAGCCCTGCCCCAGCCCAGCTCCATCCCAGGGGCCTCATCCAGCCCCAGGCACTGCTGGAACACGATTGAACAGATTTTGGTTCAGCAAGCTCCAGGGTGCTCCCAAAAGGTCTGGAATTCGGGATGAGCAAACTCCAGGGTGCTCCCAAAGCATTTGGAATTCGGGGTGAGCAAGCTCCAGGGTGCTCCCAAAAGGTTTGGAATTCAGGATGAGCAAGCTCCAGGGTGCTCCCAAAGCATTTGGAATTCAGGATGAGCAAACTCCAGGGTGCTCCCAAAAGGTCTGGAATTCGGGATGAGCAAACTCCAGGGTGCTCCCAAAAGGTTTGGAATTCGGGATGAACAAACTCCAGGGCGCTCCCAAAAGGTTTGGAATTCAGGATGAGCAAACTCCACGGCCCTCCCAAAAGGTTTGGAATTCAGGATGAACAAACTCCTGGGTGCTCCCAAATGGTTTGGAATTCAGGATGAGCAAGCTCCAGGGTGCTCCCAAAAGGTCTGGAATTCAGGATGAGCAAATTCCAGGGTGCTCCCAAAAGGTTTGGAATTCAGGATGAGCAAGCTCCAGGGTGCTCCCAAAGCACTTGGAATTCAGGATGAACAAACTCCTGGGTGCTCCCAAAAGGTTTGGAATTCAGGATGAGCAAACTCCAGGGTGCTCCCAAAAGGTTTGGAATTCAGGATGAGCAAGCTCCAGGGTGCTCCCAAAGCACTTGGAATTCAGGATGAGCAAATTCCAGGCTGCTCCCAAAAGGTTTGGAATTCAGGATGAGCAAGCTCCAGGGTGCTCCCAAAAGGTTTGGAATTCGGGATGAGCAATCTCTAGGCTGCTCCCAAAAGGTTTGGAATTCGGGATGAGCAAAGTCCAGGGTGCTCCCAAATGGTTTGGAATTCCCTGTGCTGGGCCCAAGAGCTGCTGCTCATCCGGGATCACTGCGGGACAGTGGGACAAGGTTATCCATGGGCTGGGAGGGCACTGGAGCTGAGAAGAGGGACCAGAAGGGGACAAGGGGGGAGCTGTGACAGCTCTGTGCTGCTCCAGGATCCTGCACCACTGGAGCATCCCTCCAGTGGCCCTTTAAGCCAGATTGAAAGATGCTGTGCACTGCCAGGCTGACAAAAAAGCGGCATTTTCCGAGCTGTGGAAGCGGCTCTGGGTGTTTAATGTCTCTCAATGGCTGGGGTGGGATAGCACAGCATCCTCTGGAAGCCAAGCAGCTGAATCCTTGTGCACTGCTTTGAAAAATTAGGGGCATTTATAATGCCTGATATGTTGCAAGGCAGGATGATTTAACAGATGGTTTAAAAGGAAAATCAGCATGTCAGGCAAGGCCCGGTGTGTCGCTCTCTGTAGGTTTCTGTAGAAGGGGAGAGTGATAAAAAATGTTTCTCTTCTCTGTTTCAATACTGAGAGATGTTCAAACTTGAAACCTTGAGGGAAATTGCTTAATTACCCTCGTGGTGTCAGTGGTCCAGAGCAGTGGGAAATTTCAATTCCCTGCAGAAAGGGGTCAAACAGGGAACAACCAGGACACTTTTTAAACTCTTGTTAATGCCTCATAACCTTTAATGAATAATTTTCAGTGGCACAGCCAAGCCAACCTCACACAAAAGACATTCATATTTACCTTCTGCATTGGAGTTCACCTTAACTCTGGGCACAAAGAGAAAAATATAAACAACATTTTCACTTCCATACAGCCAGAATACCAGAAAGGAAATTTTGATTTTTAAATGTCTCTACTTCTGTTATGCCTTGACTTATAATTTCTACATCATTCTTAATTTAATGTGTAAAACCAAGTTAACTTTTCTTTTAAAAGTGTGGTAAGCAGGGTTAACCCCACACCCTGCATTCAACAATTCCACATTATTTTTATTTTAGAAAGAAGAGTTAATATTTAAAGTTGCCCTTTAATACTCATTTGGAAGCACTGATTGAATAATAAGCCAAGCAGCTCAGTGTATCACATCTCTATTAAATTCTCTTGCCTTTTTTAAGATTAAAAAAAGAACTTTTTTCTTCCTCTAAATGCAAATCTTTCTGTGTAACACTGTGCCTAATCTACTACAACTAATTAATCTGTTTGAGCTGATGAAATGTTACCTCTGCATTTTTTGTTCCTTGTATACAATTATTGTAACAGTGGTGAATAAATCAATATTCCCAATCCAACTGTAAAAAACAATCAAGAAAAGCAGTGCTTCTCAGGGAAAAAACACCAAATAATATTTATTAACTCTGTCTCAATCCACAGCAGAGCCTAATACCATTCAAGCATTTTCTGCAAGTGTAATAAGCAAACTCAAATACATGATGAAAGTGGCACATGCCAATAATTTCACCATTTTACACTGCAGAGTAATTGAAGGATTTAATGAGAAACAAACCAATAAAAATAAATAGACCATGCGAGAGGAGGAGAAACTGATCTAAAATGGAAGTTGCTCCATTGTGAGTTTTAGGGGGATTTTTTGCATGGTTTGCTCAGGGAAAAAAAAAAACCAAAAAAAAAAAAACGGGTTTGGGATGATTTGGTCTTTATTTCTACTTATTTTACATTTTTCAGTTTGATTTCTGAAGGGGAAAGAGCCCCTTGTTCTGTGCAGGTTGGATTCTGCATCAGGATTCTCTCCCTGCCGAGCCGTCCTTTCCCGCTGAATCCCATGATGAATTGGATCTTTCTGCCTCAAGTTAAAAACTGTTTCTGTTGTGTTGGTATTTATAAATAACTCCGAGCAGCCCAGCCTTTTAAATAACGGCTCCGAGTCCTTCTGCTTTTAGAAATGTCCATAAATCACCGTCCTCACGAAGGGAATTCTGATTACAAACAAACTCCTTTGTCTCTGCAGTGCCCCTAAATTTTGGCCGTGTACAAATGTCTCACTGAGCCTGCAGAGCAGGGATGTGCGTGGACACACACAGAATATTTTTGCCTTACATATTTTTGATGTGCATTTTTGGTAATTCCAGAGTTGAATTCACCTTTCAATCAGTCTGACCTATCAGAATTTTACAAATGGATTTATTTTTTTTTTTAAAAAGAGCCTTGAACTGAGAAATTTGGACCTCTGTTTCTGCCCCCTCAGAGCTGGTGCCACAGTAAGTGCCATAACCTCCCCAAAAAGGATTTTGGGAGGGCACAAGATCAGAGATGCTCCCAAACAAGGCCAGGGTGACATTTGGTGAGGAGAGGTTTGGATTCAAAGATAAACCCAAAATACTGGAATTTTAAAGCAAACACAGAGATGGTTCAAAAAGGCCAACAAGTGAGCTGTTTTCATTTGCTCTCCCCACTTGAAACATAAACACATAACATCTATGTTCATTTTTGAGCTAAATTCTTGAGAAATGTGGACCAGAAGGGGCTCCTCACTTGCTGAAGAGCCCAGCCAGGCAAAGCCCAGCTTGCTAAAGCTGTACATGGCGAGCAATCACTCCAAATATCGAGCACTGTACACCTGGTAAGAGAAGCAATAAAACAGGATCTCAGCTCTGGAGGGGATTCCTTTCAGCCGCGTTGTTTGGATGTTTTTCCTTGTATGCACAATTGGAAACACGGGCTGGTAATAAGTTATTGCTTTGTGTGGTGCTTTGGGGAGCAGGGAGAGGGCAGGTTCAGAGCCCCAGCCTGGAGAGGGCTCTCCCTGGACAGCTGAGGGCCAAGCTCAGGGTACAGGTCAGCGACCCTCCTATAAAATCTTTCAAGTGCTTGCTTGAAGAGTATCGACTGTCCAGAGCCTTTTATTTCATATCAAGTTCAAATGTAATGTCTTTATGAGCATAATGCACAAATCAATGCATTAGGACATTCAGATTATTTAGATGGAGCTGAGAGTGTGCAGAATACACGGAGGAGTTGTTCAAACAATTGACAGGGATTTTACAGAATAGGGTCTCCTAATAAAATATTTTCTATGTCTTAGCATGTCAGGATGACAAGTTTTGCCTGGGCAATGAAACAGGAATTGTTTTATCTACCTTGGCAAGATGAAGGCTGGAAGTTAAAAATCCTATATTTTTCTGAATTAGACCAGCAAATCCCATTATTATTATTATTATTATTATTATTATTATTATTATTATTATTATTATTATTAATATCATTATTATTATTTCAGTAGTGTGGAGGACATGGACTCTTCTACATCCTGGTCCTACAGAGCACATAAAAATCCTCCCACCCCAGTACCTCTTCCTGCAGTAAATTTATTTCCTGTTACAAGTAGAGTTTAGTCTGTTACTTCCTATAGAAGCACCAGGAGATGATGAATAGAAATTTCATTTTTTTTAAATTTTTAATTTTAATTTCTATTTTGAATTTTCATTTCCTCTTTCATGGTGCCTGAAGGACGCCCATGACAACAAGAACACATCCCATCTTCCATCACAGAGCCAAACCCAAACCCCATCACTCCACACTGAACATTTCTCACCTCTATCCCATTTTCCTGTCCTCCTTCCCATCCAGCATGGCCATGGGCTCCTGCTGGGCAAAATTCCATCCCAAAACTCCCTGATTTTGCACATTCAGGGTAAAATAAAACTGTTTAGGCAAGACAGATTATGGAATCAGGAATTATTTTGGTGCAGCTCAAGGTCAGCTGCAGTTTTAGTGCAAGTTCTAAAGGTCTCACATTTTTGGCAGGAGCACTTCACTAATGAAACACAAACCAGTGTGTCACAAGTGTTTTTGCAATGTTTTAATGGCCCTAACTCGAGGACCAGAACCTCTGTATGTGCATGGGTTTGCTCCTTGTGCTAAGTGTTTATTTTTCACTCTCCCAACGGGGGGAACAAAGGACTGGAATTGCTCTGATGTCAAACTCAGGGATGCAGAAATGTGTGAGACGGAAGAATTGAGCATTATTCTCACTCCTGCAGTGACTTCTGGCAGGGAGAGGGTGGCACAGCAAGCCAGGCTGAAGGTTTTAACCCTGGCCCACCTTGGACCTGGACTTCTCAATTCTGGCAATCTCTTTTCCTTGCTTTTCTTTGCTTTTCCTTGCTTTTCCTCTTTTCCCAGGTTGAAAAAGGGCCAATCCCATCATGGACTCCAACCCTCCCAACACAGAAAGGGAAATTGCTTTTGCTGGTGCAAAACCCCTGGAAAACTATTCCCAGGAACCACCAAGAGCAGTGATTCCCACAATCATATTTCTGGAGCAGATGACCTCCTGTGGTCCCTTCCAACCTGATCCATTCTGGAATTCTGGGATCTTTCGGCAAAAATGTAATGCACTTGTATCTGGAAACAAGGAATATTTCCCAAGCCTTTGAGGGTGTGTTTGCTGTGGGCACTGCAACTGCCGTGCAAGATTTGAAACTTCCAAGGATAAAAGCCTGGCCAAGGATCCAGCAGCTGGCAGGAGAATTTGTGACAGTGGTGACACAAATCCAATGTCACTCAAAAACTTTTAGCAGGTTACAAACCACCCTCATCCTGCTCCACCAGTGACATGAGCAGAACAGACAAAGTAGCAAAAAAAATCCATTAAAATCCAGTCAATTGTAATAAATTCATTGATTTTAGTGTAGTTGGTGCATTTCCCCACCATTCCAGAGCTCCAATCCCAAGCACTTCAGTGCTGGTAAGGACTGGACTCACCCCATCACTAATTAAACAAATAATTTCCAAAGAACTGGGAGAAATCCCTGTGAGCAGAGCAGCTCCCCCAGAAAGGGTGGGATTTCAGGCAAAAACCACCTGGCGACCACCAAAGCCAAACCTGCCCCAGCTCAGCCATCACCATTTCCCATGGGATACAGCACAGCCTGCTCCCAGTGCTCCTTTCTCTCCAGAAAGCTCCAAAACCACCAAATCAGAGTCCAAAAATAGGAGTTTCTGAGGATGGACCAGCAAAACCCAGTAAAACTCTTTATTCTTCCCAGTGCTGCCTCCCAGGCACTGCTGCTGGTGGGTGCTGGTTTCCCAAACTGGTTTCCCAAAGCAGAGGGATGTGGCACTGTCCTACAGGAATATCCCACAGTTGTTGTTATCCTCCAATCCGCCCTGTGATCAGCTTGCCAGTTTATATTTTTGTTCCACAAGGTGTATTTTTATTGTGAGGCTCCCCCGGAAAATTTATGGAGTTTCCATGTTGTCTGTATAAATAAATAAAGGGAATATTAGCGTGTCACGGCGTGTTCCGGTCTGGTGTGGCAGAGCTGCCTTTTCTCCCCTTGTTTTATTTTCTTTTTTTATCAATGGAAATTATAAGGGGGATATTTCCACTGCCTTAGCTGTCAGCCAATCCATGTAAATTCCTGCAATTATGGGGAAAAAAAAAAAAGAAAAAAAAGAAGTGCCCCTTCATTACCAATCAGAATTTCATTTCTGGCCTCCCCTGCATGCTGGTGGAAGCCTTTCCCAGGGATGCCAGGACAAATAAGTGTGCTGTATCTCTGGAATGCTCATTTTCCAGTCATTCCAGGAAGATTGGCGGGTACGTTGCACGCTTCCAGTGTAATTAGTCTTTTTTAATGAAATGGACCCTGGATATCTTCCACTGCGGAGCTCCAATAATAGAATTTAAGTGAAAGTAATTTCAAAGTGCAACAGTAGTTTACATATTAGTTATTGTATAAAGAAAAAAAAAAAAACCTGCTCTGCTGTTCTAGGTTAAATGCAATTAACATCCAGGCCTTCTGCAAGGCTCCTGGGAGGGAATGATTGGTTTGGCAGGTTATTTCTCAGATTTTGATAAAAAGAAAAAGAAATCCCCCATTATTTTTGCGAAAAATCCTCGCTGAAAATATTCCAGCCCTCTCTAGATTCAAGCCCTCCAAGCAACTCAGTAGAACACGAAAATAACTCCAGAATTTGGACTAATTAACTATTGCTCAGAAGCTCAATTACCATGTGAGCTGCTGCCTGTAGAATATTGCAGATAAATAACATTTTGCAAGTCCAAGTAGATGTCAATTCCTTTCTAATTAGCATTCGCTGTGAGAGGAATGGACGGAGTTTTCAGTTTGGTTTTGGAAAAACAGACTGTGCAAAACCTGATGTGGGAGCAAACATTGTGGTAACAACACAAAAACATATTCATTACATGCCCTTTTTTTCACCCAGCTGTATCCTATATCCAAAGAAAACTGTGGGTTTATGAGAAATACAGAAAGAACTATTACAGAATTATTGCAAGATTGCTCAAATCTGAAAAAAAAGGGGGATTTTTTATTTAATTATTATTTTCTTTCTTTGTCCCTAGTAAGCACATTTTTTAAAAGCAATTTATTTTCTCATTTGAAAAGTCAAATCTTTCACTCCCAATTGTTTCTACAGATTGCCTGGTTATCTAGGAATAAAATCTAACCCTCACAGCATCTACGAGCTGGTTTGATGGGGTCTTATTGCAAAGGACCTCACAGAAAGCTGCTCCTTCTTAGTTGCATAGGAATGCTTAGATCAAATCCCACTATTTTAATGTTTCTATGGGGGGAAAACCAGATGCAATGCAGGCCAAACAAAACACTCTGGCTGGCCTGGGTTGTTTTCCTTGCCTTTGGACACTTTCTGCAATGTAGATGGTCCTTCACAGGCCGTTAAACACAACCTCTGGCTTAGAGATGCAGATTTTTGGAGAAGGGAAAACAGAAAAGGAAAGCCTCCCCTTCCTCATATTCATGGAATTATGGAGTGATTTAGATTGAAAAGGACCTTAAAGTCACCTATTTCCACCCCCTGCCATGGTGGGGCGTGGTTTGCTGTGATTTCTCCCAGTTCTTTGGAAATTATTTGTTAAATTAGTGATGGAGTGAGTCCAGTCCTTACCAACACTGAAATGCTTGGGACTGGAGCTCTGGAATGGTGGGGAAATACAGCAACTACTCTAAAATGAATGCATTTATTTATTTATCCCAGTGTCCCACCTGGCTTTGGGCACTGCCAGGGATCCATCCCAGCTATCAGCCAGGTATTGGGCCAGATGGATTGTTAATGCATCCCCCAATTGCTCTGCCTTTAGTACAGCCAGAGCATTTTACCTTTAGGAAATTGCAGCTTGAGCGTGTTTAAAGCCTACTCAAGTTAATAGAAATGTTCTCATCGACTTCACTGAGCTCTGGACCACTCTCTCAGATGCTTCTTTTCACCTTGACCTTCACTCAACGTCAAAAATTTCGATTTCTAGTGAAAGTCAGTCATCTAAAACATAAGGAGAACTAGATACTTCCACAGGACAATTAATTTCATCTTTAAAGAAGAGGCTAAAATATCCCCTTCCCCGCCATCAACCACAGAAATATCTTGGATGTGAAACCTAAAATAGACACCCAGCTCTTGGAGGGCAGTGATAAATGAGCTGACTCCCATCCTTAGTGGCACAGTGGGGGGTAGGAGTGATAAAGTGAATTTATCAGCCCGAAAATAAGAGGAGTAATTGCCAAAAAGGACAAACAAGGTGCAGAGAGACCGAAAGAATCCTCCAGAAAAGGGCAGGTTGGAGACATCCAATCCAAGGCATTTGTGTTTGGATCAGTTCTAGGTGCAGCCTACTTTATTCCAAACCTCCAGGTTACTTCATCCTTGTTTTTGGCAGATATGAGATGTTGGTTTTCTTTGCCTTTTAGTGCCTGGACAGCAGGACAGGGACAGTTGTGACCTCCACACTGGGCATGGCCACCACAACCCCATTTCCCGCATTCTGCTGGCTCTCATCTGAGCTGACCTCATCCAAACCTCCCTGTGCCACCGCCCATCTCCAGCTGCTGCTTTTCCACAGGAAATACTATTCCTTGGATTGTTTGTTTTGCTGTTATGAGTGTGTTTTGCTACAAGAAATTACACTTAATTATGTTGCAATATTTTCAGCACTGCTAACGTTAAAATTAATGCGTTGAAAATGATTTTTACTTAATTTTTACTGGGTGTTCATGGATAATTGATAGGGAATTTGTTATTAAATCTTTTATTTGACTGATTACTTAATCATTCCCACATGGTTATTGAAGACAATCTTACATATAATTAATTTCACTAATAGAGACTCCCCATGTTTTCCTTCCTAGGCCAGTGTCTGCATGGTTATCATGTAATTTAAGGCTTTCCTGGGGCAGCTTTAAATTATGCACATATTTGTATTAATTATATGTGGCCAGATCCTGCTACCTTGTGTAGGGTGGTGAACACCTCCTCCTGGAAGGAGCTTCTCTGGCACCAATGGAGCTCCTTGACATGGGTTTAAATTGGTGGAAAACAAGGGGAAAAGTGAAGACACAAGAAATTGAAGTTTGGTCCTTCGCAGGTATCTCCTGCCCTGTCCCTTTCGTCATGGCTGATCCATGGGTTCATCCTCTACATCCTCATTTTGGGATGAGAAATGTGACAGCACAGGAAGCACCAGGACACAGGGAAGGGAGCAAGAACATCTCCACCTATGAAATGCAGAGATCCAGGACAAACAGGGATCAGCAGAGGACCACAGAGCCTGATAGGGAACAAATGATGCTCAATGTCAGGAGAAAGCGTGGAGTTATCCATCAGCTGACACGCCAAATTCCTGACAGGATGCTAAGTAATGCACCCCGTGCCAATTATTGACTCCCAATGACAAATTGGGTTTGCATATTGCATATTTTCCTCCAGACTGTGGAAGTAATCACTGACTACAGCACTGCACTTCCAAGGGAAGGTGGGAAGAGCATCTGAGAGGCAGGTCCTGAGGAATTAACATGAGCAGCATGGCCCTGGCCAGCTGTGGATTGCATTCTGATGACAGCAGCAGCAGGCTCTGCAAAGCCCCAGGTCTTCAGCAAAACCAGGAATCCACGACCAGATCCATGGCAAGGCTGCCTGGGAATCGCCAGTAAAAAGGGATGGAACAAGGGGGAACGGCCTCAACTTGTACCAGGGCAGGTTTAGACTGGAGAGCAGGAAGAATTTTTTATTTTTTACAACTCTTCATGGAAAGAGTTGTAAAGTTCTGGCACATCTGCCCAGGGCAATGGTGGACATCCTTCCCATCCTTTTAAATCCCTCCGTCCTTGGAGGGATTTAAAAGCCATGTGGATGTGGGACCTGGGGACATGGGACAGTGGTGGCCTTGGCAGTGCTGGGAATGGTTGGATTTGATGACCCTTTTCCACCTCAAATGTCCCTGTCTAAACAAGGGCAGGGTGGAGCAAAACCCAACGGGATGGGGCACAGCACTCAGGATAAGCATGAACTCAACCCTTTGCAGCATCAATGACATAGCAAGAGCTTTAAAAATCAATTTACTGGTGGGGACCTGAGTGGAAAACAAGCTGAATGCAAACGACTGGCCATGATAAGTTCATTTAAAGCAGAGACTCTTCCCAGCTAACATTTTAAGCTGCCCTCAAGCAATTCTCTGCCGCGTAGCAGCATTTCTGGGAAAGAAAATGGTTTTATGAACCCATCTCTGCACATAACTTCCAAAACAAGCAGGGACAGTGTTTGTACTTGTAAAAGGATGAACTATTTTATTCCCCAGGGATTGAGAACCAAGAGGACAGTTTAGCTGTTGGATTTAAAAACTAAAACCCATCATCAACCAATGCCCTACCTGGTATTTCCAGTGTTTTGTTATTTTGATTAATGTAGGGGATTCCAGTGGGCAGAGATTCTTGAAATTGAGGCCTGTGAGAGCCTCTTCCACCCCATTACTGGAAATCTCAAGCCCACCAAGGCAGCATCAGGCCCCCTCCACCAAGGCCCCCATTAATGTGGGCGATAACCACTATTTCTCCCCACACACCATTTAAATTCTAAGACACTGACAAACTATAACTCACAGGGAACCATTTGAAATTATTATTATTCAATGGCTTGTAAACTGTATCTCATCATTAAACAGAATAATAAATAAAAATAATGACCAGCCTTCAAGCCAGCGATGGGAAGAACGCGCTTTCCTGCCGAAGACTTGGTTCATTTTATTGGGTTCTAATTAAAAGCAAAACCCATCCTTTAATTGTGAGCTTGAGGAGCTGGTGTTTGGGGTTAGGAACTGGAGGAAATCCCGTAGTCCTGGTGCCATACAGACCAAGGTACAGGTTGCTGAAGGAAAATAGCCCCACGGATATTTTACAGTACCAAAACCTAGCTCGGGGCTACACATCCCCACATGAAAGGTGGCAGCTCCTCGAAGAAACAAGGAATTTGTCACCGTGGCTGTTTGAAGTGAGCAGGAGGAGGAGGAGGAGGAAAAGGAGGAGGAGGAAGGGTTAAAGCCCCCAGCCAGCCCTGCCTTGCCCATGGTCAGCCACCTCGTGTAATTCCATTAGGGTGCGAGATTCAAACGCAGAATTAGCTGTTGCCTACGCAGAATTATGTTAAACATGGCCCAGACTGAAAATCAATATTCTGCTTAAGTAACTGGCCCTCCAGTAATTTAATGAAGCTAAATTGCATTACACGGAGGTAAGGTGGTGGGGGACCATTTTGTCTCAAACCTTCCATTATACAGTGACTGTACAGCTGGATGCCTAAAGAGAAATTAAACATATACACTCATTTCTTCTTGAAGTTGGAACAGTGTTTTTTACACTGGATTACTTGTCTCCTTCCTTAATTTAAAACTACAGTAAATAATTTGCAGCCACATAATTAGGAAGGAGGCACAGTCTCATAATAAGAGGAAAAAATTGCTACCAGAGTATTAAAGGATTTTTTTTACTCGGCGAGAAAAAAAATGAAAAAGGACATTAAATGTTAGATCTGTATTAAAAATGTAATTCTAAAGGGTTTAAATCTATGACATGTCTACACTGAATTAATTAAATTCATGATCTGATCAAGGACTGAGAAGCTACCTTGGAGCTATCTCTTAAAAATGCTATGTATGTACATGTCAAAATAGGAATTAAAAAAAAAGCAGGCCTTTGATTTATTGGCAATTCATGCATGCATTATTGTGCTTTCTTGCCTGGCAGTAGGAGGGAAGTCAAAGTTTTATAAAGCACCTGAAACCTTCTCCTCACGCCTCTTTATTAAAGGAACTTCCTCGCCGAAGACGCCGGTTCCCAAACTCGGATGTGATCATGGTGACATCCACGACGACTCAACTCGTGCTCAAGCTGATTGACAAGAACAAAGAGCCTACAATTACATTATGCAGCACTTGTACTGCACCCTCTTTTATTTATTATTCAGCTGCAAAACTTCAACGGGAAGAAACACTTCAGAGTTTTGTGTCGGGGAGACGGAATTAAATTGACAATAATTCTGGGCCGTGTGGTCTGAAGTTCTGCTGATTAGAGATTACTTCCCCCTAAATCATTTGTCACATTGCCTTATAGAAGGGTAAAACAGACTTCAACCATGTGTAGCTGCAGCGGTTTCTTTGGGGAAAATGCAGGCAGCAGAGTATGTATTGTTTAAAGGGAAAAGAAGTGATTTGCATCTTCAATCGCTATTTTTCCTTGCCTGTCCGACTGCCGGAATTGTCCCTCTGTACTTAAAAGGCAGTTAAACAAATGAAATTTATTTATGTTGAATCTGAAGTGAAAAAAGAGGCACTTTAAAGCACGTGTCTGGGTAACACCTCAGAGGGCATCCCTGGCCTGCAGAGATGTGCCAACGGGAGCTGTGAGATGCAGCATTAGCAGGAAAAGTGGGAACAGAGCTTGGGACTGCTGGGTCAGGCTGGCCCTTCCCAGAAAGCTGCTACAGATCAGCAGCACATCACCTCCAGCTTCTCTCCGCTGCTGGTTTGGGAATGCTGGTGTAAAGCCCCCGAAGGTGTCAGGGTGCACTCATTGCTCCAGTCTCACACTTTAATTAAAACCAGATGCCACTGTCAGCCATCAAATCCATACCTCAGGTCATTAAAGTGAAATTCCATGGCTGTTGCCAGACCAGAATGTACAGGGGATGCACTGAAAGGCCACAAAGCAAGTGAGGGGAGTTAAGGGGTGCCCACCTCCCTTTCCTCCTGGTGTTTCCAAGCCAGAGCATCACCAAAATCTGAATATCCAGCTCCAGCAATGACCTGGTCCCGTGTCAGCTGAACGTGGAAATGCTTCATGGATGGGTGATGCTGGCTCCAGACAGGCAGGAGCAGGAATATCTCCCTTCCTTCCCAGGAAAACTCTGTCTGGATTAACATCACTTTTGCCAAAAGACAGTTCCAGCATCATCTCAGGCAATGAGAGAAGGAGATGAAAAATTCAGTCTCTCTTTTGCACTTTATCGATTGAAAAGGAAAAGACTTCCAAGAGAAATTATTTTTACACCCTTGAATACCACCTAGCAGATCTATATTTTGTCTCTTTTCGACTCAAAAGATGTTTTACTCCCTTATTTCTTTTGGAATGGCAATTCAATAATGTGTGCTGAACATTTATTAATTACATTCCAGTTTAAGGAATTTTTTTTCAGGGAATAGCTGCTCTCAGAAATCCTGAAACACTTTTGGTTTGATTTCTGAGTCCATTAGAGCTGAAATGTAGCTGCTCCCTTCCACACTCAGTTCCTGGCTCGTACTGGAAACCAGGAATGGCAGGATTTTTTTCCTAGTAAAACATGAGTTTAAACACATATTCAACAAGGGAAAGACGTCATGTATTTTATAACACAAGGTCCTTTAGAGCAAATGATCCAGCTTATTTTTTTTTTAAGATGCACCTTTATGTTCATTGATATTTCCTTTGGGGTTTTCATTAACATTCCATCAAAAAAATAAAAGCTTTTTTTTTGGTGAAATACCTTGACTGATGAGTTTAGCGTTTTCCTCCTGCTCATATTTACTTTTAGTGTTTTGATGATGTTAAATTCTACAAATGAGAGCAGTTTTTAAGTGTTCCTTTCAACACTGCCTGCCTTTTCTGTTTGATTTCTCTTGCTGATGGTGTGTTGTCAATGCTGAATGCTGGAATTGTTGTTGAGCAGGCACAGCTGGATGAATTAAAGTCTCTCCAGTAACTCAAACCAGAAATGACTTCATCTCAAAACTTTCCATGTAGCACAGGTCAGAGCTCTGAGTGGGGACAAAAGTAATGGGGTTACCAGAGGAAGAAAAAGTCAAAAGTACAAGTCAAAATAGAGAGAGCAGCCTGGGCTCGCCTTGTGCAGCAATTTCTCTCTGTTACAGAATAAAGCCCTGATGGAGACATTCGATAAGTAATTGTATTTTAAGTTCAAATAGAATATCTGCATGTGTGCAGATACAGAGCCCTGTACACTTATCTTATTAGCTATTTGCCTAAATTATCTGTTGGGTGTCCTAATATATACCTAGTGTCTCCTAATGATATCATCTACTAATTTATTCAAGGAATTTTGCCAAAAAACAAATAAAAGCCTGGAACACAAACATTTCTTCCCCATTCATTTAGAGCTCATCACAAACAGAGAAGCATTTCAATGTGGCCGAGGCAGATTTTCAAAGGTAACATCTTTAATTAGCAGGAAGCAATTTCTAAAGTCAATACAAGGAGGGATGGTGTAATTAGACCTGTCTGAGTGTTGCTGGGATGGGATGGGATGGGATGGGATGGGATGGGATGGGATGGGATGGGATGGGATGGGATGGGATGGGATGGGATGGGATGGGATGGAGAGGCAGGGGATATCCTCACCCCAGCCCTGCTCCTCCAGTTCCTCAGGAATCCCTGCTGCTTTACTCCAAAAAAGCTCTTGCCCAGCTCTGACAGCACGAGGAGCTGGAAAATTTCTTTTAATATCAAAAAATTTAATCTGTTTCCTTCTTCCAGTGTGAAGGGCAAAATCACCCTCAGCAGGTTCATGTTCGGAATAGGGCAAAGAGGGAGCAGCCCCTTCCTCATGCACATCCTCAGTGCCCTTTCCAGATTTTCCTGCTGGGTGTTCCATGCTCCCTGATGGTCATCAGGAATGAGATGGCATCTCCCATCACTGACCATCATGCCAAAATATTGGAACCACAGAACTACAGAAGGGTTTGTGTTGGAAGGGACTTCAAAGGCCAATTAATTCTACCCTCTTCCACTATCCCAGATTGCTCCAAGCCCTTTCCAACCTGGCCTTGGACACTTCCAGGAATGAGTTCACAACCTCTCTGGACAGCCTATTCCAGTGTCTCACCACTCAAATAATATTATTTAAGTATTTTCCCTTATTTAAAGTCTTTTCCTTAAGTCTGTGGAATTGGATTTCCTGCAATTCCTGTTTATGTCCCAACCTCTGCTGGGCTGGATGTAGCTCTTCCAAGTTTCCCACCCACAAGAATCACCAAATTTTCTCCATCCCTAAATAGGGCTGATACAACTCAAGCCTGACATCAGATGTGTTTAAAAACAAAGGTTCAAAACTGTTTTGATAAGTTTGTGTCCGAGGGCCTCTAAAACTCAATGTTGTGTGCTGAAATCAATCCATGTTGTCAATAGCCAGGAATTCCCAGAGCTAAAATTGGGATCTCTTGTTGACTATTGCAGGTCTGGAAAATCAGCATCACATAAATACAGATATTGAGGATGAACCTGAGGGGATGAGTTGCTTTTTAACTGAGCTGAGCCAGTTCATTGGTGCGGTGTTAAACCCTTGGTCACACAGGAGCACGGGGTATTTTACATTTTTCCTGGTATGATTTTCTGTATTTCAGGTGATTTGGATTAAATGTACAGATTCACAGAATCCTGTAGCTGGGACATTACAAAGAGAAATCCAGAACTGATGCTCAGCGCCCACAAAAGGGATAATTTCTGGGTAGTGTTCAACGTATCAACACAGGTTAATATTTGTGTGCTCAGGAAAATCTGCAAAATCCCTATCAATAACTAAAATCTGCTGATCATAATAATTCCAGGTGGTCAGTGGTCACTCTGTACCCTCAGCTCTCCATCCACATCAGTTTTGGGGCAGAGGGGACAATTTTGACAGGGAAGTTCTCCTCTTCCTGCTGCGCCTGGTCAGTGGCCCACGGTAGTAAACATGGTTGCTCCAAAGCAGTCGTAGATTTTAATTCAAATAATTTGGAACCAAACTGAATTCTTAGGAAACCTATTGGCTCAGGGGCACCACAGCTTTGTCACAGCCTTGTTTCTGGTGCAGAATAGCTGGGACATCTCCTGTCCACCTTGCAGGGAGACTGGAGCCCCACGTCCCACCATCCCGCCCTGCCCTCTCCATCCCTCCCGGTTCACTCCAGCACAGGTACATTTTTCTGCCTTTCACCAGCCTTTCTCCCTTTCCCTTATTGTTTTTAGCCTTTTCT
Source organism: Zonotrichia leucophrys gambelii (assembly GCF_028769735.1). Classification (NCBI taxonomy): domain Eukaryota; kingdom Metazoa; phylum Chordata; class Aves; order Passeriformes; family Passerellidae; genus Zonotrichia; species Zonotrichia leucophrys. The sequence goes on along the minus strand of NC_088176.1, from coordinate 1,608,104 downwards.
GTGACCCTCGAAGCCAATTTTAGGGCAACATGGAAAGTGCAGCAGGATTTTATTTATGCAGCAAACTCAGGCATGGCGCTACTGCGGGACAGAATGGGGCACCCCTTGCCTCAGCCTCTGCTCCTGTGGCACCAACAGTGAGGTTTGCACCTTGCTGACCTGAAAAATAGGTGACTTTATGTTTACACTGAGATTCCCCCCTTCAGAGGCCTCAGCAGTTCCAGCCAAAGTCGGTTTTTAATTTCAGGAGCTGTTTGTGATTTGGTCTCTGCCACTCTCACCCTGCTCTGGCCTTGGACACTGCCAGGGATGGGGCGGCCACGATTTCTCTGAGCAGCCTCTGCCAGGGCCTAATATCTTCTATCAGAGAGATTTATCCCCTGTCTCATCCTAGATTGTAGAAAATGCCTCTTCCACCCATTCCACAAGTTAAATTAACTTTTGTGGAGCAACTGCTTAGACAAAGGACATGAAGGACCAAGTCCTACATTCCTTCTGTGCACTGAACGTTTAATTTTTGCCCTGCAAGGTTTGTGAAATCCCACTCTCTGCAGCGATGACTCTCTTGGTACTTCCACTTAAAAATTTTATTTTCAAGGCCCCATAATTGTACGTAAAGTTTTTCTTGGATCTGAAAGACAAAAAGCCCTAACAAGTCAAAGGCTCAGCCTGGGAGAAACAATTGATCTGCATACGGAGGGAAAGGCATTTTAAAAAGGGGGTTTGATACTTTTTTCATTCTTACCCTAAATTGCTTTGGTTTTGAACTCACATTTTATCAACTGCAGAATTCACTTCCATGTAAATCTCATTGATTTCAGCCACATTTTATTCCAGGGATAAACGTGATTTCATTATTCTATTACAAAGCACATTAAAAATAAAACATAGGTGACAACTTTATCACTGAAGATGGGATTCATTACATGTGAGTGAGGGGGATTTTTTTTCTTCAAGAGGGGTTTAATTTGGATTTCTAGCATATAGCCATGCATATACACAGCAGCCAAAGAAGCTATAGCCTGTCATTTCAATAAAACATGTATGAAAGCATCCCTAAGCACCTCCTGACATGTCAGGGATATATGGAGTAAGAGTGTGTCCATGTCAGCAGTGACAAGCTGAACCTTAATGGCTCTAAAACAGTCTTTATGGTTTACTGTACCCGTAATCCATTTTATAATGAGTGCTCAACCACATACAACGATTCTCTGAGTTTCCTCTGCCTTTTAACTCACCCCAAGGTGCCTAAACGAGGGGAAAAACTCCAAATTGTGGGTGATCCCTCCCGAGGAGCATTATGAGCTGAAATACCTATGCAAGACAGGTAAATTAGGAGTAAGGCTTTGCTCTAATCCATAAGTTTCCTTCTGTGGGTTTTAAGAGAGGCCAGTACTGACATTTTACTGTGGTTTTGGGGGAAGGTTTTAAATTTTATCAGGCTGGCAAAGCTTTGGGCTTAGAAAATGTGGGGATGAGGAAGAGGTGCTGTTAGGCCATGACAGCCACCACTCATTCAGGGCCCAAACAAAAGCAGAATATGATATTTCTTGCCATGATTTCACCCTGATCCTGCACCCTTTTTCCATGGGAAATGTCAGCAAGAAACAGGGAAACTCTGGCAAGGATGTAAGAGGATCTGGAGCATCCTCTTGGCAGCAGTGTCCTGGCACAGAGCTCTTGGCATGCACAGAACCATGGAATGGTTTGGGCTGGAAAGGACCTTCAAGATCACCCAGCTCCACTCCCTGCCATGGACAGGGACACCTTCCTCTATCCCAGGTTGCTCCAAGTGCCATCCAAGCTGGGAATTCCAGGGATGGAGCAGCCACAACTTCATCTGAGGCAATGGTCTGTGGGACACCAGGCAGAGGCACCATTAGAAAGGAATAATAAGGTTTGGAATTCCAGGGAAGTGCACAGAGCTGGGGCTCTGACACAGAAATGTGGAGCTGTGGAAACCCAGCCTCAGCAGAGCACAGCTGCTGCCCCACACCTCACAGGGCGAGTGGAGACACAGCCACGTTCCACAAGAATGTTTGGGGTTTTCTTAAGGTAAATCTATGGTTTAAAACCTTTTGTGTCTTAAATTATAATCATGATACTGATGGTGGTAATAATAAATTGGAGAAGGAGAAGGAGAAGGAGAAGGAGAAGGAGAAGGAGAAGGAGAAGGAGAAGGAGAAGGAGAAGGAGAAGGAGAAGGAGAAGGAGAAGGAGAAGGAGAAGGAGAAGGAGAAGGAGAAGGAGAAGGAAAAGGAGGAGGAGGAGAAGGAGGAGGAGGAGAAGAAGAAGAAGAAGAAGAAGAAGAAGAAGAAGAAGAAGAAGAAGAAGAAGAAGAACAAGAAGAAGAAGAAGAACAAGAAGAAGAAGAAGAAGAAGAAGAAGAAGAAGAAGAAGAAGAAGAAGAAGAAGAAGAACAAGAAGAACAAGAAGAACAAGAGAAAGAGCAAGAACAAGAACAAGCAATAAATTTCTGCCTAGGAGGCCATAGCTCTGGTGAAGCTGATCTCCCCAGTCCCAGCCCAAGCTACAGAGACCCCTGAGGAATTGCATCCCTCCAGATCCTCCCATTTTCCATCCTCAGGCACCCTGGTGACCCTCTCTGCCGCCCAGATGCTCTCCCTGCACATTCCCTCTCTCCAAGCCCTTCTCCCCAGCAGTGCCCGCTCTGCACCCGCCCAGGGCACTCAGACATCAGGGCCAGCTCCTGCAAGGACGGCCCAGCTCCCTCCCGAGCCCGAGGCTGAGCATCCCTCCCGCCGGCCCCGGGTGCCAGGGGCTGGGTGCCCGCGGGTGCCAGGCCCGGGGGCTGGGGAGCGCCCAAGGGGAGAGGCAAGGAGGCAACTCGAAACAGCCACTTAGCGTCTATTTAGAGCCTGGGAGCATTTGTGAAAGGCGTCCCCATTACTGTTGAAAAGATGCAAATTCGGTGAAATAATCAGCTGTATGGCTGCAGGCTGTTTCTCAAGTACCCTGATTCCTTACAGGAGGGAAGGTATTAGTGTAAGACACGCAGCAAGGCCAAGTTCATGTTGCTCAGAGGTAGCCCCTAACCAAACTCCACCAAGTGCTATAAAACAAGATTTGTTATCCTGGCAAGCGCTGACAGCTCCTCCAATAAAGCCCCCAAAAAAAACCACCAGAGCCCTTCGGGCGGGTTGCAGGGGTGCAAAAAGCAGCGCCCACAGGCACGGCTGCCACGGGGGACACGAGGTGGCACCGGGGACATGTGGGACATGCCCGGCCGCAATTACAGCATCGCCCGCATCCCCCGTAGATGCTCCCGGAGCCATTCATCTCCGGCAGGGAAAGCAAAATGCGAGCGGCGCGCAGGGCTTTGTGCTGGGGGAGCTGGGGATCCCGGGGAAATAAACGGGGAAATGCGGGGAGATGGGTAAATGCGGGGAAATATGGGTAAATGCAGGGAAATAAATGGCTAAATGCAGGGAAATAAATGCCTAAATGCAGGGGAATGGATGGGTAAATGCAGGGCTCGCTGCGAGGTGAGATCCGTGCGTGGCTCCGGGCTTCCCTCCTCCTCCACATCGCTGCTGCAGCGGGCTGAACTTTGGGGGAAAATAACGTTGTGTTTAACAGGAGGATAGGATTGAGCAGCAAAACGCCGTTCTTCTGGCTTGACTTGTTTTGGAGGTTGTGCGAAGAAGCTCCAAAATCACAGACTATTTAACAATATTTTTAATTTTAGGAGCATCAAATATTTCCTTAAATCAGCAGTGAAGGTGAGCCTTCAGTCAAGCAGTTTGACCGCTGCAATTCCAGCTCTCCCTCAAAATCAGTTTTGCAGCCAATGGTTTAAAATAACATAGTGGAAACAAAAATATATCCTATTAAAAAAAAAAAAAAAAATCTGATCATCAAACTCCCATTCTGCTGTGTTTATGCTGTGTTTGCAGTGGGACAGGACACAACAATGTAAGGCATCATTTCAAATCTGGAAATTTTCTTTTCCTGGGTAGTAAAAGGAAAAAATAAAAAAAAAAAAAAAAAATAGTTGAAGTGGCTTTTCCATCAGAGTAATGGAATAAAGTGGAGTTGGAGAGGGTGTGTTTGTGTGCACGACAGGGCTGGTGCTCCAGTATGCATCTTTATGTATTATGGATCCTGTTTTCTCACATTTTTCTCAGTGGACAGATATTGTGCTGTAGCTCTCAGAATACCTGAGAAAAAAACATTCCAACAAATTGCATTCCTTGTCCATACAGATCCTATAAGGAGCGCAAAATAGGCAAGGAGAGTCTTCATCAGAGAAAGCCTTTTTTGATTCCTCCTTCCCCCCCCCAATCTTCTGTAACAACATAAAAGATACTGTTATGACAAGTACTCTGGTAGTTCATTCTTTCATTTATAATTTAACCACAGCCTATATAACCTAATCAGAAAAATGTGGAGCATGATTAGTACAACAATCGAATGCAGTTGGGCTCCTTGAACAACTCAAAGAACAATACAAAAGAAAGCAAAAAAAAAAAAAAAAAGAAGAAGAAGGAAAAAGAAAAAGGAGGAAAAAAAAATCAAGGCAAACCATCGCAGGCATATCAGAAAATATGTGGTATTTCTTTAATATTTCATTTTAAACTACCTAATTGTGTTTTTAAGCTTCGGTTCCTGTAATTTTGCAAGATGAGGCATTCCAGTGAGAAAACATATGGTAAGGGATTTTTAAACCACATAGCTAGAGTGCATCATAGACTTATCTGCTGCTTTAGTGTCACAAAAATCCACCACTGAATTTATCCAGTCACCCATTAAAGAAAGAAAAGAATTAAAGGAAAAGGAGTTTAAAAATCCCCAATTGCTCCAAAAAACCCCCAAAAACACCCCTACTGGAAAGTGCCATGGGGTTCAAGGCAGGAGCGAGGTGGATCTGTGAAGAAGGAAGGAAAAGTGGCAATTATTGGGTTATTTCAGGATCCTGCCCAGCAAATATCGCACGTGGTGGTGACAAACTGTCACGAGCAACAACTTGTGCCGGCGCCTGGGCTGAAATGAGTTTTAATGAACCTCGAGCCTTTGCACCCAGGAGAACTTCCCATGCTGGCCCTTCCCAAGGCTCTTCCCACCAGGTGAAACCAAAGGGGAGCAGGCAAGGAGAGGTTTTCCAGGAGAGACGCTGAATCAGCACTTTCTGTGGCACTTTCCGAGGTGTGAGAGTGACAAATTTGACATTTGAGTGTGGCAGGGGGCCCTGAGGATGCTGCAGCTCCTGGGAACGCAGAGCCAGGCTGGCTGCAGGGTGCTGCTCCTGCATCCCTGGTGCTGCTGCTGCATCCCTGGTGCCGCTCCTGCATCCCTGGTGCTGCTCCTGCATCCCTGGTGCTGCTCCTGCATCCCTGGTGCTGCTCCTGCATCCCTGGTGCTGCTCCTGCATCCCTGGTGCTGCCTCTCCTGCATCCCTGGTGCTGCTCCTGCATCCCTGGTGCCGCTCCTGCATCCCTGGTGCTGCTCCTGCATCCCTGGTGCTGCTCCTGCATCCCTGGTGCTGCTCCTGCATCCCTGGTGCTGCCTCTCCTGCATCCCTGGTGCTGCTCCTGCATCCCTGGTGCCTCTCCTGCATCCCTGGTGCCTCTCCTGCATCCCTGGTGCTGCTCCTGCATCCCTGGTGCTGCTGCATCCCTGGTGCTGCTCCTGCATCCCTGGTGCTGCTCCTGCATCCCTGGTGCTGCTCCTGCATCCCTGGTGCTGCTCCTGCATCCCTGGTGCTGCTCCTGCATCCCTGGAGCTGCCTGGACAGGGAAGGGTTTCCTTGAGCCCAGCCTGGGGTAGGAGGAGGACACGGCCAGGCTGGGCCTGGGGGGGAATTTCAGGCAACTCTGTGTGGAGGAACAATGTCACTGCAGAGGAAATCACAATGCCTTGGCACCGACATCAAGAGCGGCTTCTGTGGGAAGCGGAGTTGAAAGGAACTTTTGGAGGCCGCTGGTTGAGCCTGGCTTAGCCAGGAAAGGCTGTGCCACCCACCCCTGAGCCGGGCTGGATGGAGGGTTTGGCATCAGGGTGGCAAAGCTCCGAGCTCACAGTTATCTGTTCAAAATTGCCACAAATCCCCCCCTGGAAAAGCTGCCCCTCACATCCAGGAGGCAGCTCCTGCCTCCCCATCCTGTTATTAGCTAAAATTCACCTGCACTCCCTCTCTCCTGGCGGTTTTTTACACTGCTTATCTCGCTTTTAAAAGACAAACTCTTAACCCCTTGCACTTAAGGGATTCCCCCAAGGTTGTCTGCCTTTTCCCACCGGGAGTTTCTGAGTGTAAGGACCGAGAAAAGCGAAAAGCGTAAGGTGTTAATCTTGATAATTAGTGCACAAAACCAATTAGAGGGCCAAAAAACCTTAAGGCACAGAAAGTGATTTTTTTGTTTATTTGCTTACCTTATTAAGTTAAATATCTGTCTGAATTAATCACTAATGAACGTGAAGAAGGCTCAATAGCACCGGCTTAATGAACAGCAGTGTCAGATGCATTTTACAGGGCACCAAATCACTGGGCAGAGGGAGCCAAGTGGCTCCTCAAAAATCACTTTTCTGCCCAATTTTCTGTTTGCAAAGCAGTAAATTATTTACGTTTATTGTGCTGATTTAAGCACTTAAATACTATGAATGGAGCAAAGGTTTTAAAAATAGAGGATCACTGCACAACCCTGCTGCTGGAAATCCATGAGGTTTTTTCCTAAAAAAGTCTGCCCCCCCCACTCCCAAATTTCTTCTACAATCGTTGCAACACCCCCTTATTAAATTAAACATATTTTTGTCCGCAATTTATAATTTTTAAGACTTTCAGTGCTGCAGGAATTAAATTGTGCATGCTTCCAGCAGTCCCCTTCATACTTGCCTGGTGGCTTGAGCAAAGTTGGGGTATTTTCTGTACCAAACCGTTCTTTATTTCCCAAAAAATAACAGCATTTCCCTCTTTTTTTCCATCTATCATTCACATAGTAAAAATCTGCATTGTAAACCTCACATGTACTAATTGTCATGTCCCCAGCTGGAGGAACATGGAATGAATGTGCTCAACATCCCTCCTAAAAAATATTTCCCATTTTTCTATTAATATCTCCACATGCCTCTCCCTTTATTTCCGAGCAGGCACGGAGGTTTTGCAGCTCTTACGTTGGGTGGTTTGGTTTTTTTCTATTTTTTTTTTCCCCTTTGCTTTGGAAAACCTTCCTGAAATCTTTTCCTGCTGCAGAATTTTGGCTGCACGGACACACAGGAGGAAGGTGAGCTGATTCCCCAGCCCTGCCTTAGAGCCACATAATGGAATAGGACGGAAGGGAAAAGCCTCATAGCACAGCAGCAGAAAAAGTGGGAATCCAGAGCTTGCTAGGATCTCCTCAAAGGTGATTTTTAATTTTTTTATTTTTTGTTTTTAATTACAGCCTGTGGAACGATGGATGTTTTGTAGTAAAACGTGCCCAAATATTTGCAGCAGAAGAACTTTGCTCATTATTTCAGAGCTGAGCTGCTTTGTGTGTCAGCTCACACGCAGCCCCTGGTGTGGCTACTCACAGCTCCTTACTCGCTGTGTAAGTCCTTCCCTACCTTGCCTTAATAAAATAAACACTAATAACCCCTTGGAAGAAATGTGGCAGCATTTAGAGGGGGAGAAACTGCAAGCCGCATCCCGCAGGTTTAACCATTTCAGCCATTTGGGCTAAACGCTCTTCAAGCAGCAGTAATGGGGAAAGTGCCCCCGCTATTCACAGGAGATACTCCAGGAGTAAACACCACCCTGCCTGCGAGCAGCTCATTACGGGAGCCGGGCGCAGCTCGGAGAATTCCGGGTGAAAATAATGAAATAATGGTGCAGCGGGAGCGGCTGGGAAGGCGCAGCCCAGGATGGGACGGAGCGGTGCTGGGATCAGAGCAGCCCAGCTCCTGCATCTCCAAACTCCTCTGCTCTTTGTTACTTAATGCGATGCAGGAGATCAAAGATCCGCGCAGGCTGTGCCGGGGTGTTGCTGCAGTCCCTGTCACACCGGGATTTTTGCCTTTTTTTTTTTTTCCTTCTTCTCCCCCCCCCCCCTTTTTTTTTTTTTTAGCTTAATGTTTTGGGAGGGTGGGGGTTATATTTTTTAGCCTTTTT